>NW_026606387.1:235000-236348 GCF_029834395.1 Sorex fumeus | reverse complement strand
GCCTGGCTTTGCCATGAGGGCGAGATACTCTCGGTAGCTTGCCAGGCTCTCCAAGAGGGGCAGAGGAATTGAACCCGGGATGGCCGTGTGCAAGGCTGACGCCCTACTCACTGTGCTATCGCTCCAGCCCTTCTTTCAAAAAGATCGATAAAAATAGTTAAAGAACCATGATTTCCAAAGTTATTGATGGTTGAGTTTTAGGCATGTCCTATTTTTTTTTTTTGCTTTTTGGGTCCCACCTGGCGATGCTCAGGGGTTCCTCCCGGCTCTGCACTCAGGAATGACTCCTGGCGGTGCTCGAGGGACCCTCGGGGTATGCTGGAATCGAACCCGGGTTGGTCACGTGCCAGGCCAACGCCCTCCCCGCTGTGCTATCGCTCCAGCCCCGCATTCAATTTTTGTAAGGAGGGCACAGCCCCAAGACCAGACTTGTCCCTTTGCCTTCCCTCCTTGGACCCCGTCCTAGACTTTTGGCCTCTAGAGTCCAGCCTCCAACTCCGCCCCCCACTGACCCCCTACTCGTATGGACCCACAGAGACATGTCCAGCGGCCAGAGTGAGCGCCTCCACGAGCCGGCTTCCAGGAAGGCCTGTCTTGGATGAGAAAGTTAAACAGGAAGCTCTCGCCCTCTCCCCCAGGACCCCTGTGAGTGCTGCGTCTCCAAGATGCTGAAAAGCAGAGGACGACGTGGTCTGGGGTGCCGGTGAGCTACAAGTGCGTGGCTCACAGATGTGTTCCAGGTTGTCTCTCTGTCTCTCTCTCTCTGTGTCTCTGGCTCTCTGTGTCTCTCTGTCTCTCTCTTTGTGTTTCTCTCTCTTTCTGTCCTCTCTGTGTCTCTCTGTGTCTCCCTGTGTCTCTCTGTCTCTGTCTCTCTGTCTCTCCATGTCTCTCTCGCTCTCTCTCTGAGTCTCTGTGTTTCTCTGTGTGTCTCTCTGTGTCTCTGTCTCACTGTGTCTCTCTGTCTCTCTCTCTGTCTCTCTCTCTTGTCTCTCTCTTTGTGTTTCTCTGTGTCTCTCTGTCCTCTCTGTGTCTCTCTGTATCTCTCTGTCTCTTCCTGTGTCTCCCTCTGTCTCTCTCTGTGTCTGTCTTGTCTCTATCTCTGTGTCTCTGTGTCTCTCTGTCTCTCTTTGTCTCTCTCTGTCTCTGTCTCTCTGTCTCTCTCGGTGTCTCTCGTGTCTCTGTGTCTCTCTCTGTCTCTGCCTGTTGTGTCTCTGTCTGTATCTCTCTGTGTCTATCTCTCTTTATCTCTCTGTCTCTCTTTGTCTCTGTCTCTGTCTCTCTTTCTCTCTCTGTATCTCCATGTGTCTCTTTCTGTGTCTCTTTCTGTCTCTCTTCTGCCCTCTTGTGT
>NW_026606387.1:82500-230000 GCF_029834395.1 Sorex fumeus | reverse complement strand
CCGAGAGGATTCCGCCCACACAGCAAAGCCTGGCAAGCTCCCCATGATGTATTCGATTATGCCAAACACAGTAACAAGTCTCACAAGGAGACGTTACTGGGCCCGCTCGAGCAAATCGATGAACATCGGGAGGACAGTGACAGTGACACTGACAGGTAGGCCACTGGCTTTGGGATGCAGACCTTGAGGAAGGCAGCATCAAGGTTATCTTAGATGTCGAAGATGGAATTACCATGTCAGCAAGTGGTCTCCTCTCTAGGGGGCTGTACATCACCTCCAGAATCATTGATCTCGGATGAGCACGCCTTTATTCAATACTAGTTTCTCTCACAGAGAGAGAGAGGGAGAGAGAGAGAAAGAAATAAAGAAAGAAAGAAAGAAAGAAAGAAAGAAGGAAGGAAGGAAGAAAGGGAGACAAAGAAAGATGGAAAGAAAGAAAGAAAGAAAGAAGGAAAGAAGGAAGGAAGGAAGAAAGGGAGACAAAGAAAGAAAGATGGAAAGAAAGAAAGAAAGAAGGAAGGAAGGAAGGAAGGAAGAAAGGGAGACAAAGAAAGATGGAAAGAAAGAAAGAAAGAAAGAAGGAAGGAAGGGAGACAAAGAAAGAAAGATGGAAAGAAAGAAAGAAAGAAAGAAAGAAAGAAAGAAAGAAAGAAAGAAAGAAAGAAAGAAGGAGGGGCTGGAGCGATAGCACAGCGGGTAGGGCGTTTGCCTTGCACGCAGCCAACATGGCCGACACAGGTTCGATTCCCAGCATCCCATAGGGTCCCCCGAGCACCGCCAGGAGTCATTCCTGAGTGCATGATCCAGGAGTAACCCCTGAGCATCGCCGGGTGTTACCCAAAAAGCAAAAAAAAAAAAAGAAAAAGAAAAAGAAAGAAAGAAAGAAAGAAAGAAAGAAAGAAAGAAAGAAAGAAAGGGGCTGGAGTGATAGCACAGCAGGTAGGAGTTTGCCTTGCACACGGCTGACCCGGGTTTGATTTCCAGCATCCTGTATGGTTCCCTGAAGACTGCCAGGAGTAATTTCTGAGTTCAGAGCCAGGAGTAAACCCTATGCATTGTTGGGTGTGACCCAAAAAGCATAAAAGAAAGAAAGAAAGAAAGAAAGAAAGAAAGAAAGAAAGAAAGAAAGGAAGGAAGGAAGGAAGGAAGAAAGGAAGGAAGGAGATGGAGGGTGGGGAGGGAGGAAGAAAGGAAGGAAGGAAGAAAAGAAGGGAGGGAGGAGGGAGGAAGGAAAGAGAGAGAGAGAAAGAAAGAAGGGAAGAGAAAGAAAGAAAGAAAGAAAGAAAGAAAGAAAGAAAGAAAGAAAGGAGAGAGAGTGACTGAGTGTGGGGGTGTTTAGAGGAATCATGGCAGACGGTCCAATCACACAAAAACGCAATCGAAGGAAATCCCCCTCTCTGTGATGATACAGTTGGGTCCCAAAAACGCTCTATGAAGTGAAAACAGTTCAGACCAAGAGACTCAGGCCGTGCTTTGTGAGACCCCCTTCCTTCTTCCTTTCTTCTCCTGCAGCCTCATGCAGCTTGGGTGGACCGAGGAAACCAGCTTGCTCCTCGTCCGACAGGGCTCCCAGCTGGGCTCTGTGCGTTGGCAAGGCCCTGCACTGCCCGGCGGAGACATTCAAATATGCAATTGCATCAGGCGTCGGTTTGGATGGAAACCCAAGGTCCACAGCCCGTAAGGACGGATGCTCGAGAAACTGGTTCAGACTTCTGGGTAGGGAGGATGGTCTTTTGGATTCCCACCAGCTGAGACGTTCGGGTGGGTGATTCTTAACTGCGGCTCATAACCCAGTGCTGGGATCGAGTTGGCACGCTCTGCCTGCACCTTGGCGTGGAAAAGGCCATAAAAATAGCTGGACGCGTTTCTGAGTTACCGGAGAGAGAAGAATGTGTTTTCTTCACCCCGCAGGCATCTGGCTCTCCTAGAAGATTCTTGGACGGTTCCGTTAATCTTGGTGGAAATAGATAAATTTTGAAAGGACTGTTCTGACACCTCAGCTAATTTTTTTTTTTTTGGTGGGGGAGACATTAAGGAGAAGCACCTGGTTAAGTTCTTTGACATATGTCTTTATTTTGGACGTGCCATTGGAACTTTAGAAAAACAGGTCAAGTCAAGCCAAGAGTCAGTAGTCGGGGGTGGGGGGAGAAATATGAGGTGGGCATGCGAAAAATCTAACCTTTGGATTCCCTCTCCTCGAAGAGAATACAGAATGCGTGTTGACGCCTGGGATTCTTAGAGAACACATGTCTCTCGTTCGGGCTGTTTATAATTTTGAAGAAGAATGGAAAAAGCAGGGGTGTGGGAAGAAGCGGTGTGGTTGAACCCTTAGCCCTTTGCCAGAGACGGTCTGTGTGGTCCCGGGGTGAAACTGAGGCGCACGTAGATAGCTCTCCGTGAAACTTCCCCCCCCCCCACACACCGTTGCAGACTGTCCTCCTGGAGGGGAGGATCTTAACCACAGCGGGTCCAGGACGTTCGGTACCGTCGACATCGATGCCTGTGTTGAGACAAAGCCTGAACATGTCAAGGAGCATTGAGAAAGGGCAACTCTGGAAACTTCAGAAATTCCAAGAGCAGCCCCAGGCGCTTCTCTGTCCTGCCGTCATCTCTCTGACCACCCCCAGACAAAGGCAAGGCACTGGACCGTCAGAGCAGGAAGCAGGCTTCTGCCTCCGGGGAGAACATCCCACAATAGCTCCATCATCCAAAGAAACGAGAAATGGACCCATTCCCCCCCCCATTGAGGTCAGCAAAGGCTGAGGTGGTCTTGTCCACCTCCTTACAGTTCTGTTCTCAGGCCCAGAGAGAGCAAAGCCATTGGGTGGGACCCTCACAGCCACCGAGGGTCACTCGTGCTCTTGTATCACAGTCAGTGGAATGTCAGGAAACCCCACCAGTTGAAGGTCAATAAATCAGGTCAGCTAAATGTCAATAGATTTCATCAGATGGATATCAGTGAATCTCATCAGTCTAGTGTCAATAAATCAGATCAGCGGAGCATCAATAAATCTGATCAGCAGAATGTCAATAAACCTGATCAGCTGAGGGTCAATAAATCTGATCAGCAGAATGTCAAAAGATTTGATCAGCTGAATGTGAATAGACTTGATCAGCTGAATGTCGATAGATTTGATCAACTGAATGTCAATGAATCTTATCAGGTGACTGCCAATAAATTCGATCAGCTGAATGCCAATGAATCTCATCAGCTGACTGTCAAAAAAATCTGATCAGCTGAACGTCATCAGATGTCATCAGAATGTCAGTAGATCTGATCAGCAGAATGTCAATAAACCTGATCAGCTGAGTGTCAATAAATCTGATCAGCAGAATGTCAATCGACTTGATCAACTGAATGTGAATAGACTTGATCAGCTGAATGTCAATGAATCTCATCAACTGAGTGTCAATAAATCTGATCAGCAGAATGTCAATAGATCTGATCAACTGAATGTCAATAGATTTGATCAGCTGAATGTCAATGAATCTCATAATCTGACTGTCAATAAATTTGGTCAGTTGAATGTCAATATATCCGATCAGTTGACTGTCAATAAATCCGATCAGCTGAATGTTAATAATTCTGATCAGTTGGGTGTCAATAAATCTGATTAGCAGAATGTGAATAGATTTGGTCAGCTGAATATGAATAGACTTGGTCAGCTGAATGTCAATAGATTTGATCAACTGAATGTCAATGAACCTTATCAGCTGACTGTCAATAAATTCGATCAGCTGAATGTCCATGTAACTGACCAGCTGACTGTCAGTAAAATCTGATCAGCTGAATGATAATGAATCTGGTGAGCAGAATGTCAATAAATCCGATCAGCTGTATGCCAATGAATGTCATCAGCTGAGCGTCAAGAAATCTCATCAACTGAATGTCAGTAGGTCTCATCAGTGGAATGTCGATCGATTCGATCAGCTGAATAGAAATAAATCTCATCAACTGAATGCCAATGAATCCTATCAGCTGAGGGTCTGTAGATCTGATCAGGACTGATGGTAATCACCTCATTCCACCACAATCATCATTTTTTTAAAAATGTTTTAATTTTTCTTAGTGAGACACCATGAGGTCCAGTTGTAGACTTACAAATTTTTGGTACTTGGGTTTCAATTATACAATGATCAAGTACCCATCCCTCCACCAGTGGCCACCCTCCACCACCACGGGTCCCAGTATCCCTCCCACCCCCCATCCCCCCCACAATCATCATTTTGGAGAACTCACCTTTCTACCTTCTCCCACACGGAGACTGGCATATATCCAAAGGACAGACAGGTAACAGCCACTATTTGTAGGGACGTGCCCAAAAAGCTCCCATCTGCACTGTAGTTGGTGCCTCTCAATGAGAGCTAACGTGAACTTAAAAATTAAAAACAAAACGAAGAAGAATTGGGGCCCGGCAGATAGTACAGAGATTAAGGTGCTTGCATTACACATGGCCAATACTAGTTTAATTCCCAGCACCACCAAGATTTGTCTTTGCTTTTCTTATTTTTTTTTAATATTTGGGGTCATACCAGGCGATGCTCAGGGGTTCCTCCTGGCTCTGCACTCAGGAATCACTCCTGGCGGTGCTCAGGGGACCCTATGGGATGCTGGGAATTGAACCCGGGTCGGCCACATGCAAGGCCAACGCCCTCCCCGCTGGGCTATCGCTCCAGCCCTATCTTTTTTTTTTCTTTTCCCGTGGGGCTCAGGGTTTAGCCCTGACTCAGGCAGGAGTTACCCTGGCGGGCGCAGGGCACCATATGGGATGGTGGAGATTGAGTCTGAGTCAGGCGCAAGGAAGGTCAGTGCCCTATCCACTGGACTCTTGCTCTGGCCTTATGTCCTTTAATTTTTTCATTTTATTAATTTTTGCTTTTTAAACTTGGTCATGCGATAACCCAGCGGGTAGGGTGTTTGCCTTGCGTGCAGCTGACCTGGCCAACCCAGGTTCGATTCCTCTGCCCCTCTCGGAGAGCCCGGCAAGCTACCGAGAGTATCTCGCCAGCATGGCAAAGCCTGGCAAGCTCCCCGTGACGTATTGGATATGCCAAACACAGTAACAACAAGTCTCACCGTGGAGACGTCACTGGGCCCGCTCGAGCAAATCGATGAACGACGGGAGGACAATGCAGTGCAAACTTGGTCGCCATGAAATTAAAAGTGATTCACGATTGGGTTTCAGGCATGCAACGTTCCAACACCCATCCCTTCACCAGGTGTCCACTTCCATCCACTCGTCTTCCTCTCTATCCCAAGCAAACAGCATCGTGGTGGCGTGAATTGAAGGCGTTTCCATTCCGGCTGCAGCTGGGCACCTGCAGATAGGCAATTCGTCATCAATAGCTGCTCTCCGTCTTTTGTTGAGGCCTCCTTGAACGTTAGAGACAGGTGCTGGGGGAGGGGGTGAATTATAGAGCTGCGTGGGTGGGGTTTTATGGCTACCCATACTCGCTTTCTTCCACTTTCCAGAACTTTCCTGATTTTTCCAGAACTTTCTGGAACTTTCCGGAACTTTCCAGAACTTTCCACCACTTTCCATCCAGCACTGCTGTTTCTGCCTCAGGAGGGTTCAAGCCTACTCAGAAAACAAACGGCTTCCTGGATTATAACTCCCCCCCAGCTCCTTCAGTTGTTTCGACTGAGTTGGATGCTCATTTCAACCCAAGCAAACATCATAGTTCTGGTGAATTTAAGGTGTTTTAAGGTCTTTCCTTTCCAAGACAACCACCTGTCCGGTGTGATGTCATGCACTTCTACACTTGATAACCCCGGGCCGACAGGCAGGCATGCAACAGAAGTTTAGTGCCCTAAGAAAATCTTCTGGCAGACAAATCCCCAATCAAGAACTATTGAGTGTAAGAATGTCTCCATCAGAAGAAAAAAATCGTCTTCTCTAGAGGCAGGTGTATGGGGGAGGGACTAGGGCTGGGAAATGTGCCCTGGTGGAGGGACGGGGGTTGGAGCACTGTAGAACTGAAACCCAACCATGAACAGCTTTGTAACTTTATCTTACCATGTCTCTTCCTGTGATTTAATTTTTTTGTGGGAGGAGGGTCACACCTGGTGATGGTCAGGGGTTCCTCCTGGGTCATGCACTCACGAATGACTCCTGGCAGTGCTCGGGGGACCCGATGGGATACTGGGAATCGAACCCGGGTTGGCCGCGTGCAAGGCAAATGCCCTACCCGCTGGGCTATCGCTCCAGTTCTGTGATTTAATTTTATAATAAAAGAAAAGAAATAATGTCTCTGCAATGCTGAAAGTAGACTATAGATCCAACATGATGGCCACCCAATGCCTCTTTTGCAAACCACAACACCCAAAGGGAGAGAGAGAACAGAAGGGAATGCCCTGCCACAGAGGCAGGGTGGGATGGGGGAAATGGGGTGGGAGGGATACTGGGACCCTTGGTGGCGGAAAATGGGCGCTGGTGGAGGGATGGGTGTTTGATCATTGTGTAACTGAAATCCAAGCACAAAAATTTGTAAGTCTACAACTGGACCTCATGGTGTCTCACTAATAAAAATTTTTAAAAAATTTAATGGCAAGGCTGGAGCGATAGCACAGCTGGGAGGGTGTTGGCCTTGCACATGGCTGACCCAGGTTCGATTCCCGGCATCCCATAGGGTCCCCCGAGCACAACCAGGAGTCATTCCTGAGTGCAGAGCCAGGGGTAACCCCTGTGTATTGATGGATGTGCCCCCCCAAATTAATTAATTAAATGAGATGTAATGGCTACATCCAGGAAAATAAGAGAGTCAGGACCAAGGAGTGACCAAGGCAAACTGGGAGAAAGTGACTGTCTCTCTCCTCTCTGGCTCACATCGGCCATCCATGGGGAAGAGGGGTGGTGTGGGTGGTCACCAACTTCAAGTTTAAACCAGAAAGGTCTAACTTACAGTGGAGGATGGATTGTGGCTTTGCACAGGGGGACTGGACGTCTTTGACATTATCATTGGTTTCCGCGGTCTTGACACTTAGAGCGTGTGACTGAGACCAGAAGTTTCTAGGTCTTGGACAGGTACTTACATGCATCTGACCTGCGTTTGAATCCTGGCCCTCCCCATCGAATCCCCTGAGCTCCTCCAGAACGGATTCCTGAGTGCGGAGCCAGGAGAACCAAACGAAAAGATTTCCATGCCTGCATTTTCTTTCTTTTTTAAAATTTTTTAAAAAATTTTATTGAATCACCATGAGATACAGTTACAAGCTTTCATGTTTGAGGTTCAGTCATACAATGATCGAACACTCATCCCTCCACCAGTGCCCATTCCCCACCACCAATGTCCCCCAGTAATCCCCCCATCCCACCCTCCCCCTGCCTCCATGACAGACAATCTCCCCCATCCTCTCTCTCGACTTTGGGGCATCAGGGTTTGCAATACAGACACTGAGAGGCCATCACGTTGGGTCCTTGATCTACTTTCAGCACACATCTCCCATCCCGAGCGACCCCTCCAACCCTCCCTGACTCAGTGACCCCTTCTCCATCCAGCTGCCTTCTCCCCCAGCTCATGAGGCAGCTGCCAATCAGGGGGCAATCTTCCTGGCCCTTGTGTGTCTACTGTCCTTGGGTGTCCGCCTCTTATTATGTTATTTTATTATATTGAATCACTTTGAGACACAGTTATAAAGTTGTTCAGGATTGGGTTTCAGTCACACCATGATGGAACCCCTGTCCCTCCACCAGTGCCCATTCCCCACCACCAATGTCCCCAGTATCCCCCCATCCCAACCCTCCCCCCTGCCTCCATGGCAGACTATCTCCCCCATCCTCTCTCTCGACTTTGGGGCATCATGCTTTGCAATACAGATACTGAGATCAACACAGATCAATACAGATCAATCTGCATTGGTACAGATCCCGTTGGGTCCTTGATCTTCTCTCAGGACACATCTTCCATCCCAAGTGATTCCCTCCAACCCTCCCTGACTCAGTGACCCCTTCTTTATTACATTGAAATATTTTATTATATGGTGTCTCAAAGTGTTAAGACACACAGTTAGGAAGTTGTTCAGGATTGGGTTTCAGTCATACCATGGTGGGACCCCCATCCCTCCACCAGTGCCCATTCCCCACCACCAATGTCCCCAGTGTTTCACCCATCCCACCCTCCCCCTGCCTCCATGGCAGACAATCTCCCCCATCCTCTCTCTCTCTACTTTGTGGAATCAGGGTTTGCAATACAGCTACTGAGAGGCCATCACGTTGGGTCCTTGATCTACTCTCAGCACACGTCTCCCATCCCGAGGGATCCCTCCAAGCCTCACTGACTCAGTGACCCCTTCTCCATCCCAGCTGCCTTCTCCCCCAACTCGTGAGGCAGGCGTCCAACCATGGGGCAATCTTCCTGCATGCCTGCATTTTCATCTGGAGCAAACTCATGAGGTGGGGCCGTCCCTCTGGGAAGGTGGCCCCTCCCTCCCAGGATGGCAAGTGTGATCCGAGCCCCAAAAGATGTAATTGGGCTGCACTTGCTTTTTAGGAATTAATGTTCCAACTCTTCCCAACCCAAACGGCTGTTTGCTGGGAAATTCTTCCCCTCTGGCTGTCACCATTTCCTTCTCCGCTCTGGAAGTGTGACTTGAGCTGGGAGCTCGTTCTCGGAGGGTTGGGAGAATGGACAACCACATCATCACAGAGTGATTACTGGGGCGGGTGCTGGTTTGGGGGGAACCTGGGAGACGCAATCTTTTCCTGAGAAAAACTCCCTGCCCAGCACTCCGTGGGCTGCCCCAGATTCAGTCCTTGTGAGGTCACGCTGGCCGTGTTCGGTCTCTGCTGAGGATGAGGTCATTGCCACCCTTCTTGCCTTCGAGTCTCTGTTCTGCTGCCTCCAAGGAATGATGCTGTATTTGGCTGTCGTTACAACCTGTGCTTCCAATAATTCCTGCCTTCCCCCCCGCCACCTTCCTTCTTTCAGGGTGTGGACCAACTGATCAAGAGGTTCCCATGACCCTCTTGTCCCCAAAAACAAACAAACAAAAAAACCAGACATTGCCTATGGCATCATGAACCCAACAGGCAGCCTGGTTTGGGACATCTGGTCAACCACCTGCGTTTTTGTACTCAGTGTGGAGTTGAACCCTGCAGGAGAAATTTCTCTTCCCCTCCCCACCCCCCGCTTCCCAATCAGCCCTGAAGTAAGTGCCTTTTGTCAAAGTTGACCATATTTTTCTTGCCCTCACAGCCTTCCAAGTCCCTATGGCCTCAACTCCTGCTGTTACCAGAGAATCTGCCCTGAGTAAGTTTAGAGAGTGCCAGAGTTTATATCTGGGGCTCCCACACCCTGATGTAATCTTAAATCCTGGACCTTAAATCGTGGGCCTTAAATCCTGCCTTTTCCTTGGTGAGTGCCTGCTTTTTTATGTGCATCCAAAGTCCTGATATCCTAACTGATAAGCCTTGAGTTGCTTTGATTAATTTCTTTTTTTCTTTTTTGATGATGGCCTCGGCTTTTCCAACTGGCCCCAGAAGCTCGCTTGAAATGATGTTTCTTTCTGTACAACAAACTCAAAAAGACAACGACTGCGGGAACTTTACAGCTCCGTTCTGTGGGCCTAGCCAAAGAGAAAGAACACAGAAGTGCGAAACATTCCTTCGTCTCCTCTGATGTTCCTGGTGGCTGTTAGCCACGTGGCAGAAACCCAGAACATCCCTAAGTCGATGGCGGAGTAAAGGATGTGCATTAGATTGGACAGAGGGACGTCATTCAGCTCGGCAAATTGTGGGATATTTGCACGGGCGGTGAAGGAACAGGGACTCATGGGGGTTCTGCAAAGAGAAGTAAGTCAGAAGGAGGAAGTCGGAGCACAAAACTGCATCGTAGGGTGCAAGAGGGTATTTTACTGAAGAATGGGCCAAGGGAAACTAAGCCATGAGCACTGACAGCAGAGAAGTGGGGTCTTGGGTGGACCAACACAGTGGGCAGGACATTTATCTTGCACGTGGCCAACCTGGGTTCGATTCCTCCGTTCCTCTCGGAGAGCCTGGCAAGTTCTCGAGAGTATCCCGTCCGCACGGCAGAGCCTGGCAAGCTCCCCATGGCATGTTCGATACGCCAGACACAGTCACAACAAGGCTCACGATGGAGACGTTACTGGGCCCGCTCGAGCAAACCGATGAACAATGGGAGGACAGTGCTACAGTGCATTTAAAAACAACAACTACAACAAAAAACAAGGGACAAAGTGTTAGTACAGCCCGTAGGGTGCTTGCCTACAAACAAACAGAAGACATCTGTCGAGATAACAGTGAAGCTCTAGGGCTTGACAGTTTAGAGAAATCAAACAAGGATGCTTCGAAAACAAGGCAATAAACCAAGGTCAACAACAAGAACTCAAGGCCAAAAAGTAAAAAGAAGTTCCATCCCGTTGTTCCTCCCCTTCTGTTTTCGATTATCAGTGTGTCCAACCTTTTAAGTTTTCACAAATTATTCCCACCCCCTCCCCCCAACTCCCTGCATTATTATTATTATTTATTTTATTTTATTTTATTTTATTTTGGCTAGAGTGATAGCACAGTGGGTAGTGCGTTTGCCTTGCACACGGCGATGCGGTTTTGATTCCTCTGTTGTCTTGGAGAGCCCGGCCAGCTCCCGAGAGGATCCCGCCCTCACAGCAAAGCCAGGCAGGCTCCCCGTGGCGTATTTCATATGCCAAACACAGTCACAACGATTCTCACAACGGAGACGTTCCTGGTGCCTGCTCGAGCAAATTGATGCACAATGGGAGGACCGTGCTATGGTGCATTTTTTTTGTTTGAAAAGGCAGAAAGTCCTAACTCTCTCCCCAGCTTACGGTTTTTTGCCCTGTCTCAGCATCTTTCGGGGGTTAATGAGAGGCGCGTAGGAGCTTGGAGGCATGTGGTTCCACATTCCATTCTGCTTTCATAATCCTCCGAGATTTGTCCAGTAAGCCAGTGACCATTAAGTGCTTCCAGGCCTGCGGACTCTCTCCCGCGGGTGTCTGAGAGAGTCGTCTTTTCTGGGGCACTTTGCTGAGGTCCAGTTCCCGCTCTGGGCAGGGCCAAGGCTGGCTGTGGTCACACGAGCTGGGCCTCTCTGGTGCCCGGCTTAGCCCTCTCTGGAGCGGGGGTCTGCGGGCAGAAATGCTTCCTCCTCTCCTCGGCCTCTGAATCTTGCTCTTTCTCCTCTTTCTCACCCTCTGCCTCCTTCTCTTCATACCCCTCCTTCTCTTCCCCCACTTTTTTCTCTCCTTCCTCCTCCTCTTCCTCCTCTTCCTCTACTCTTCCTTCTTCCATTCCTCCATTTTTTCTTCTTCCCATTCCTCTTCCTGCTCCTCCTCTTCCTCCACTTTTCCTCTTCTTCCTCCTCCTCTTCCTTTTTCTCTTCCTCCTTCTATTCCTCCGCTTCTTCCTCTTCTTCCTCCTCCTCCTCCACTACTCTTCCTCCTCCTTCTCTTCCCCCACTTTTTTTCTCTCCTTCCTCCTCCTCTTCCTCCTCTTCCTCTACTCTTCCTCCTCCTCCTTTGGTTCCTCCACTTTTTTCTCTTCTTCCTCCTCTTCTTCCTTTTTCTCTTCTATTTCTCCGCTTCTTCCTCCTCTTCTTCCTCCTCCTACTCTTCCTCTACTCTTCCTCTTCCTCCTTTTATTCCTCCACTTTTTCCTCTTCTTCCTCCTCCTCTTCCTCCTCTTCTTCCTCCTCCTTCGGTTCCTCCACTTTTTCCTCTTCTTCCTCCTCTTCCTTTTTCTCTTCCTCCTTTTATTCCTTCGCTTCTTCCTCTTCTTCCTCTGCCTACTCTTCCTCCTCCTCCTATTCCTCCACTTTTTCCTCTTCTTCCTCCTCTTCTTCCTCCTCCTCCTCTTCCTCTACTCTTCCTCCTCCTCCTCCTTCGATTCCTCCACTTTTTTCTCTTCTTCCTCCTCTTCCTTTTTCTCTTCCTCCTTTTATTCCTTTGCTTCTTCCTCTTCTTCCTCTGCCTACTCTTCCTCCTCCTCCTTCGCTTCCTCCACTTTTTTTCTCTTCTTCCTCCTCCTCTTCCTTTTTCTCTTCCTCCACTTCCTCCTCCTCTTCCTCCTTCTCCTCCTCATCCTCCACTTTTTTCTTCTCCCCGTCCTCTTCCTCTTCCTCCTCCTTCTCTTTCTCCACCTTCCTACTTCTCTTCATGTTGCTCTACAAACTCCTCTTCATGTCTTTTCCCTCCTCCCCTCCATCCTCCTCCTCTCCCTCCACTTCTTCCTCCATCTCTCCTTCCTCTTCCTCCTCCTCCAGCTCCTCTCCTCCTCTCCCTCCTTTCCATGACCCTCCTCCTCCTGCTCTTCCTCCAGCTAGGCCCTCTCTCTCCTCTTCCTCCATCTCTTGATCCTCCCCCTCCTTCCCCTCCTCCACCTCTTGACCACACGACTCACACACAATTGGAATCTAACCCACCCAGCTTTCCTGGCCCTGCACAGGAACTCCCAATTCTTTGCGCCGGAAAACCTTTGTCACTCAATGGATTTTCTTCTTTGGGGGAGAGGAGAACAGATGCCATTGGGCTACACTAGCACGCGACAGGGACAAATGGAGACGTTACTGGCGCCCCGCTCGAGCAAATCGACGACTAACGGGAAGTTAAGTGATTAAGTGGGGAAGAGGAGAGGTTGGGAATTGACGGCTTAGCAGTGATCCAAGCTTACTCCTGTCTCTGAAGCTCTGTGCCCAGGGGTCATCTTGGAAGAGGACCCTCTACAACACAGGGCATCGAATTGGGGTCAGATGTCTCCAAGGCAGGGGCTGTAGCCTCTGGTCTATCTCTTGGGCATCCATTCCCCACGGGCTTCTTCACGATCACAATCATCCTGTTGTTCATCGATTGCCTCGAGCAGGCCCCAGTAACGTCTCCTTCGCCCTAGCCCTGAGATTTTCAAAAGTGCCATATTCAAGGCTCTTTCAGGGTTAGGAGAATGAGACCCATCCTTGTTACTGGTATTTGGCATATTGGGGACGCCACGGGGAGTTGGCCAGACTCTGCCGTGTGGGCAGGTGACATTCGGTAGCCTGCCAGGTTGTCCAAAGCAAGAACGAGATAATAAGATGTCACATTTGTGTTTGATGACCGAATGACCGACGTTTCAAACACGAAAGTTTTGTTACTGCACCTCACAGTGAATCAATTAAAAAAAAAAGAAAAAGAAAGAAAAGAAAAGAAAAAAGAAGTCAGGGAGCATTAGAGCCAAAGTGATGTGATTTCAGCATCCGTCTCCCTTCTGGTACGACGTACAAGCCAGCCCTGGGGATGTGGCACAGAAGACTGCTCTGAGTCCTGGTTTTCAAGCCTGGCACCCCATCGCATGATTCCTGACCCCCCAGCACCACAGGTGACTGGCCACGTCCCTCAACAGTCCCTCCTCCCACACACGTCATGTTTCTCCTACTTTGCATGGGACGCTCTTCCATCAGGGGGCCACATCCCAATCTTGGGGGACATGACACAACTGCTGATGGCTGACATGGTGGAGATGTGGGTGACATCACTTTCTTCTCTGAACCACGAGGGCGTGAGCTGAGAGCTTCGAAGGAGGGCCGTGGAGAGAATCCTCGGGACGGGTTTGAGAGAAGAGTCTGCAGTCTCTGGGGTCTCAGCCAAAGAGAGCACTTCTGAGAGTAGCACTGTAGCACTGTCCTCCTGCTGTTCATTGATTTGCTCGAGCGGGCACCAGTCACGTCTCCATGGTGAGACTTGTTGTGACTGTATTTGGCGTATTGAATACAGGTGCTGGTCTCACTGGGTGTGGGGTGGGTGGGGTGACTGGGAAATGAATTTATTACAGGAAAAAAGGAAAGGGAAGGGAAGGGAAGGGAAGGGAAGGGAAGGGGAGGGAAGAGGAGGGAAGGGAGGGGAGGGGAGGGGAAAGGAGGGGGAGGGGAGAGAGAGGGAAGGGAAGGGAAGGGAAGGGAAGGGAAAGGAAGGGAAGGGAAGGGAAGGGAAGGGAAGGGAAGGGAAGGGAAGGGAAGGGAAGGGAGGGGAGGGGAGGGGAGGGGAGGGGAGGGGAAGGGAGGGGAAGGGAAGGGAAGGGAAGGGAAGGGAAGGGAAGGGAAGGGGAGGGGTAGGGAAGGGAAGGGAAGGGAAGGGAAGGGAAGGGAAGGGAAGGGAAGGGAAGGGAAGGGAAGGGGAGGGAAGGGGAGGGAAGGGAGGGGAGGGAAGGGAGGGGGAGGGGAGAGAGAGGGAAGGGAAGGGAAGGGAAGGGAAAGGAAGGGAAGGGAAGGGAGGGGAAGGGAGGGGAAGGGAAGGGAAGGGAAGGGAAGGGAAGGGAAGGGGGAGGGGAGAGAGAGGGAGGGAAGGGAAATTTTTTGGTCCAGGCAGCCACCAAAAAGCTCTCAACTTCCGAGTCTCTGCAACACCTTTTTCACTTTGGTTTTTTAATTTCTCTTAATTTAGGCCTGGAGACATAGTACGGCAAGCAGGGTGGTTGCCTGGCATGCAGCCAACCTAGGTTCAAATCCCCAGCACCCTAAAGGGTTGAGTGAACGTGCAGGAATCGATCCCAAAATGCACAACCAAGAAGGGCCAGCCCCGAGCACCGTTGGGTGTAGCTCCCATACCCCCAAAATAAAATGTCTGTTTTCTTTTATTATTATTATTTTTTACCATTTGACTTGTTCTAATGTTTCTTCACAAATGGCGAAAAATACTAAAGTACAGACAAGAAATAATCAGAATGTGCACTGGCGGAGGGATGGGTACTCCAT
This sequence comes from Sorex fumeus, assembly GCF_029834395.1. Taxonomy (NCBI): domain Eukaryota; kingdom Metazoa; phylum Chordata; class Mammalia; order Eulipotyphla; family Soricidae; genus Sorex; species Sorex fumeus. The sequence continues at coordinate 215,303 of NW_026606387.1, read as the reverse complement.
CATTGTATGACTGAACCCCAACATTAGAAATGGACTAGAGCGATAGCACAGCGGGTAGGGCGTTCGCCTTACACGCGGCCAACATGGCCGACCCGAGTTCGATTCCTCCGCCCCTCTCGGAGAGCCCGGCAAGCTACTGAGAGTATTCGATATGCCAGACACAGTAACAACAAAGTCTCCAATGGAGACGTTACTGGGCCCGCTTGAGCAAATCGACGATCAACGGGAGGGCCTTTACCTTTATTAGAAATATGGAATTATAAATTTAAAACGTTTTCTGGTTTAAAAAAAGTAAATCTGGTAGTCAATGCAGCTCTTCAGGACTCTGCGTCTAGTAGGACCGGTCTCTGCATTCCTGATGGTGCTCACCTTTATCCATTTTTCCAGGGCCTTGAAGGCCGCCTCTTCTTCCTCCCACCTGTTCCATCAAAGGCCCAGGGTGTCCCCTAGGTCCACTTTGTCTGCCTCCACCAAAGCCACCTCGATCCATGCCCCTCTGGAAGCCACCACGGAAGCCACCTCTGTCTCCTCCACGACCACCAAAACATCTGTTTTCATGCAAAATTCAGTGAACTACAAAAGTCTCTTCCACATGCATCCCCAGGGAAGTGTATGTTGTACAGAGGTTAGATCCAGGGCCCATCCCAAGGGCCAGATTGTAGCCAAGAGCCAGGCAAGAGGCATGTCCCGATGGAAGCCAGCAGCACATGCTGGGGGGAAAGGCAGCTAAGATAGAGAAGGGAGCACCAAGTAAAGGGTGTTTGGAGGACTCGCTCGGGATGGGAGAGGCGTGCTGAAAGTAGACTACAGACCGAACATGATGGCCACTCAGTGCCTCTATTGCAAACCGCAACACCTTAAAGGAAAGACAGAGCAAAAGGGAATGCCCTGCCACAGAGGCGGGGTTGGGGGGGTCGGAGGGCTACTGGGTCCATTGGTGGTGGAGCATGGGCACTGGTGGAGGGATGGGTCCTCGATCATTGTATGACTGAAACCCAAGCACGAAAGTTTGTAAGTCTACAACTGTACCTCATGGTGTTTCCACTAAGAAAAAAATTTTTCATTTCATTTCATTTCATCATCCTGTTATTCGTCGATTGCCTCGAGCAGGCCCCAGTAACGTCTCTTTCATCCTAGCCCTGAGATTATATTCAAGGCTCTTTAGGAGAATGAGACCCATCATTGTTACTGGTATTTGGCATATTTGGTACGCCACGGGGAGTTTGCCAGACTCTGCCCTGTGGGCAGGCTACATTCGATAGCCTGCAAGTTTATCCAAAGTAGGAATGAGATAATAAGATGTCATAAAAAGATGTCCTGATAAGATGTCGCGCGGCCACAAATACGGCCGCGCGGTTCCAAGATCTGGATTTTATAGTCTCTGGGTCTTGGCCGCTGATGGGATTACACGGCACCAGGGGACCAGGTGGTGGGTGTGACCCCCGCCTACTGGAATTTGGAGGATCTGGGTGGAAGATGCTCGACTCCAATTCGAGTAGGCTTGGAGGTCTCGGCCCTGGAACCCGCGTGGCTTTGTCCCTCTGCCAGTACCTTCCTGTGTGCGGAGAGTGGTCTCAGCATGGTGGTGGCTGGTCCTGGAGGTCTTGGGCTGCCGGAGCCCTGGTCGGGGTGGGGAGGAAAGCTCAACCCGCTCCCCTCCAAGGGGCTCCGGGAAGGAACACCCAGGCGCGGGGGCAGAGACTGCACTCTTCTCGTCCGGGATCTGGATTTTATAGTCTCTGAGTCTTGGCCGCTGATGGGATTACACGGCGCAAGAAAAAAATTAATTAATTTTAAAAAATGCAAAGATTTTCAGATCATGAAAAAAATAAATAAAATAAAATTTAAAACTTCTAAAAAAAAAAAAAGAGGCATGTCCCGGGGGGCCAAGCACCTCGAGACCCTCAGAGTCTGGCTGTTGGGGGAGTCAAGATTTCCAGGGCAGGGTGTGTGTGTGTGTGTGTGTGTGTGTGTGTGTGTCTGCGTCTCACTCTGCAGTGAGTCGCTCATTCAGTGGAGGGGTTCCCCGAAGGTTTTGGGGTACAGACAATCCACTGGGGACTCCCTGAGCTGAGTTACAGAGAGAAGTTGTGCCTGTGGGCCTCTGGAATCCGGCCCCGTGGACAGCTGAGCCCCTTCTGGGGGGTGGGGGGAGGCGGGTGGACACACAGGTCCAGAGGTCGCACGCCTGGGCAAGGACATATGGAAGGGGAGCTCGGAGCGGAAGTTTCTAGGGAGGCCGTGGCGTCTGCTTCCAATTAGCTGCTACTTCGTGGGATCTCCACACACACACCACTCCCCGCCCCCTCCCTCCGGCCCCTTTCCTGGGGCAGCTCTTGTTTGCAGAAAGTAGCTGGGCTCTGGGGTGGGGAGGCGGGGTGGAGAAATGGTTGTTTTTTATTTTATTTTATTTTATTTTATTTTATTTTATTTTGTTTTGTTTTATTTTTAATGGCTGCAGAACCCTTTGTCTCAAACTGCCGGGGCCTGGCCCTACAGCCCCGAGTCTGGGCCTCTCCGTTTCACGGAAATCAGACGGAGTCGACCAAACACCCCGCTTCTGGGACTGCTTCCTCCTCTTCCTCCCCCACAGCTCCGCGAAAATCCTTCTTAACAGAGTCCACATGAGACAGGCTGCCTGTGGAGTGCAAAGTCTCAGCCCCACCAAGGGAGGGGTGCTTGCAGAAAGCTCCGGCCGGCCGCTCCTCAGCCTGTTGGGGCTCCTTGAATCTGGAATTTGGGGGGCTGGGATCGTTGACATCTGGGATCTGGGAGCTTTCTGATCTGCGATCTTTTGAATCTGAGATTTAGGATCTTCTGGGTCTGAGATCTTTTGAGTCTGGGGACCCTTTAGATCTGGAACCTTCTGGATCCAGGATCTTCCGAATCTGGGATCTTTTGGACCTGGGATCACTTGGATCTGGGATATTTCTGGATCTGGGATCATTTAGATCTGGGATCTTCTAGATCTGGGATCTTCTGGACCAGGCATCATTTGGATCTGGGATCTTCTGGACCTGGGATTATTTGGATCTGGAATCTTCTGGACCTGGGATCTTCTGGGCCTGGGACCCCTCGGATCTGTGGTCTTCTGGTTCTGGGAGTGTTTGGATCTGGGATCTTCTAGGTCTGAGATCCTTTGGGTCCGGGATCTGGGATCTTTTGAATCTGGGGGTCTTTTGGATCTGGAGAGGGAGTCGTCCTACAGTCAGGGGCTCTGAAGAAAGGAAGAGTGCATCAGTGCCTGGCAGACAGAATCCTCCGTTCGGGTGCTAACGCGGCCTGACTTTCTTTCTGATAGAACCAGGAGAGAATCCAGCTGCCCAGACGCCACTGAGGAGGAGGCCAGGAGGGAGGCCAGGCAGCAGCAGGCAGAACAGTTTCTTCTCTTCGCTCAGAGGCGAGATGTCTGCTCAGCCAAGTGTGGAAGGCAGGAGTCCCCCAGATGCCTCATCACTCAGCCGGCTCTTGTCTCCTGCTGTTGTGTAGGCTCGGGGAAGGAGGCGCTGAGCCTTTCTGAGAATGTCTGGGCGGCGTTTGAGAAAGCTGACTCAGGGCCGGGCTGACAGCGCAGCTGCCTTGCACGGGGCAGACCCAGAGCTGGGTTCTGATCTGGAAACTTTTGAATCTGAGATTTGGGATCTTCTTGGTCTAAGATCTTTTGAGTTTGGGGACCCTTTAGATCTGGGGTCTGGGATCTTCTGGATCCGGGGTCTTCTGGATCTGGGGTCTTCTGGATCTGGGATCTTCTGGATCTGGGATCTTCTGGATTTGGGATCATTTGGATCTGGGATCTTCTGGATCTGGGATCTTCTGGATCTGGGATCTTCTAGATCTGGGATCTCCTGGGCCCGAGATCCTTTGGATCTGCGATCTTCTGGTTCTGGGAGCTGTTGGATCTGGGACCTTCTAGACCCCAGAACCCCCAGTATCCAAAAGGGTTCCTGAAGAAGAGATCCCCCGATGCAGAGCCCAGAGTAAGCCCTGAGCATTGCTGAGTAAGGTCCACCTTCCACACGCCCCTTGGCAAAAAGCAAAAAGAAAAAATAATAATAATAATAAAAATAAAAGGGAGGGAACAGGGTGGCCATTGGAACTTCTCTTAGGGCCTTGGTGGACAAGTTCTCTGTCATGACATGCTCAAATTGGCCTCCTCGCCCTGAGGCCAAGATCTGGCCAGATGGCCCTGTCCTCCGGAATCACACAGGACTCGAAAATGACCTCCCTGAAAGGAGATAAAGGTCTAAACGTGATGACCTCTCAGTATCTGTCTCGCAAACCCTAATGCCCCAAAGGAGAGAGAGAGAGAGTCTGGGGGAAATTGTCTGCCATGGAGGCAGGGGGAGGATGGGATGGGGGGATACTGGGGGCATTGGTGGTGGAGAATGTGCACTGGTGGAGGGACGATGTTCGAGCATTGAATGACTGAAACTCAAACAGGAAAGCTTGGTAACTGCATCTTATGGTGATTCAATAACAAAAAAAAAGAAAAGAAAAAAGAAAGAAAATGACCTCCCATTCCAGTACCCCACTGTGAAGGAGATTAGCATAAAGGAAATGAAAGCAACAACCAGAGAGATGAGTCAGAGGCCCAGAACACAGGCTAGAACACAGGCCTGTGTTACAGAATCAGGTCACTGTGTGGATCCGTGCGTCGCTCAGTCCTTCAAACACACAGGAACTAGACTGTCATATATCAACGCACTGTAGCACTGTGTCCTGTCCTCCCGTTGTTCAGCGATTTGCTCGAGCGGGCACCAGGAGCGTCGCCATTGTGAGACATTGTGAGGCACCTCAGTGCACCATCAAAAATTCTGTCACGGGAGCGGAGAGATAGCAGATGTGCTAGGATGCTTCCCCTGCATTCAGCTAGGACTGTTTTGATCCCGGACACCTCACAGGTTTCACTGAGCCCTGCCAGGAGTGATCCCTGAGCATAGCACAGAGCCGTCTGCCTCAGGAAACGCACGCCAGCCCGCAGACACGGGAGAGAGAGAGAGAGAGAGACAAAGACAGAGACAGAGACCGAGAGACAGAGACAGAAAGAGAGACAGAGAGACACAGAGACAGAGACAGAGACAGAGACAGAGGCAGAGAGTGTAAAAATCCATCTGCGGAGCTAAGATGATACTTAAAGTATTTCCTTTTGGCTTTAATTTTTCCCACCCCTCCCCTGTGCCCAGGGAGAAAGCTGTCAGCACCGGGGAGTGCCAGGTCCTGAAAATCTCGCCCCAGGTGACATGCATTTGCTTGACGTGTTCCACACGAAAAGCCTTGAGAAAACACGCGACGAGCCTATTTGTTGGGTTGGTGGTTCGGGCAGCGCACACAGAAATCCTGGAGAACTTGTTTTCTCAGGCCTGTATCCTCGAGGAAGGAACTGCGTTTGTATGTGTGTACACGTGTGCGCGAATCTGTGTGCATATGTGTGTGTGCATGTGTGTGCGTTAGTGGACATGTGTGCAAGTGTGTATGTATATACTTGTGTGTGGATGCACATGTGTGCATGTGTGTGCCTTTGTGCACGTGTGTGCATGTGTGTGCTTGTGTGCATGTGTCTGTGCCTTCATATGTATGTGTGTACACGTATGCGTGAATGTGTGTGCTTATGTGTGTGCATGTGTGTGTGCTAGTGGACATGTGTGCATGTGTGTGAGTATGTCTGTACATGTGTGTGACTGGACATCTGTGCATGTGTGTGCATGTGTGCACGTGTGTGCATCTATGTGTGTCTGTGTGCATACAGGCACGTGTGTGTGCATGTGTACATCTATGCATGCATGTATGTATGTGTGTACGTGTGTGTGCATGCATGTGTGTGCTTGTATGCATGTGTCTGCACCTGCATATGTATGTGTGTACATGTGTGTGCTTATCTGTGTGCATGTGTGTGCATGTGTGTGCATATGTATGTGTGGATGCACACGTGTGCATGTGTGTGCATTTGTGCACGTGTGTGAATGTATGTGTCTGTGTTAGTGCACGTGTGTGCATGTGTGTATGTACATGCGTGTGACTGCACATGTGTGCTTTTGTGCACGTGTGTGCATGTATGTGTGTCTGTGTGCATCCATGTGTGTGTACATTTATGCATGCATGTGTGTATGTATGTGCGTGTGTGCATGCATGTGTGTGCTTGTGTGCATGTGTCTGTGCTTGCGAATGCATGTGTGTACATGTGTGTGTGTCTCTGTGCATTTGTGTGCCTGTGTTAGTGCACGTGTGTGCATGTGTGTGCGTCTGTATGTACATGCGTGTGACTGCACATGTGTGCTTTTGTGCAAGTGTGTGCAGGTATGTGTGTCTGTGTACTTACGTGCATGTGTGTGCGTGTGTACATCTATGCATGCATGTGTGTAGGTGCGTGTGTACATGTGTGTGCATATGTGCATGCATGCGTGTGTGTACGTCTGTGTACGTGTGTGCATGTGTCTGCACCTTCGTGTGTGTGTACATGTGTGCGAGTCTCTGTGTGCATTTGTGTGCATGTGTGTACATGTGTGTGTGGTAGTCCACGTGTGTGCATGTGTGTGCGTCTGTATGTACAAGTGTGTGGCTTCACAGGTGTGCACGTGTGTGCATGGTTGCATGTGTGTGGTCTATGCACATGTGTGCATCTGTACGTGTGCGTGACTGCACATGTGTGCATGAGTGCACATGTGTGCGTGTGTGTGCATCTGTATGTACATGCATGTAACTACACATGTGTGCTGTTGTGCAAGTGTGTACATGTATGTGTGTCTGTGTACTTACGTGCATGTGTGTGCGTGTATACATCTATGCATGCATGTGTTATGTGCATGTGTACATGTGTGTGCATACGTGCATGCATGCTTGTGTGTACATCTGTGTACGTGTGTGCATGTGTGTGCATGTGTCTGCACCTGCGTGTGCATGTACACGTGTGCAAGTCTCTGTGTGCATGTGTGTGCATGTGTGTGTGGTAGTCCACGTGTGTGCATGTGTGTGCGTCTGTATGTACAAGTGTGTATGTGGCTTTACAGGTGTGCATGTGTGTGCATGGGTGCGTGTTTGTGTGTCTGTGCACGTGTGTGCATCTGTACGTGTGCATGACTGCACATGTGTGCACATGTGTGCACCTGTATGTGCATGTGTGTGACTGCACATGTGTGCTCTGGTGCACGTGTGTGCATGTGTGTGTATCTGAATGCATACGTGTGTGTACATTTATGCATGCATGTGTGTATGTGTGTGTGCATACGTGCATGCCTGCACGTGTGTGCATGTCTGTGCACGTGTGTGCATGTGCACGTGTGTGCATGTGTGTACATGCGTGCGTGTGTGTGCACGTGTGTCTCTACGTGTGTGTGTATGTATACATAGGCTGATGCTGTTTCCTCCCTATGTGCTCATCATCCCTTGCCTCTGACCCTCTCTGGGTCCTCATCTCTGATCCTTTAGAGGACACAGTGAAGGGAAGGGAGACCCAACCCAGGGCCCTCCTTGTCCCTCCATCCCCTCCTTATGCCCCCCACAGCCCACCCTGGGGTCCTGAGGGAGGAGGACCCACCCCAAGGCCCTCCTGCTCCCTCCATCCCCTCCTTATGCCCCCCACAGCCCACCCTGGGGTCCTGAGGGAGGAGGACCCACCCCAAGGCCCTCCTGCTCCCTCCATCCCCTCCTTATGCTCCCCACAGCCCACTCTGGAGTCCTGAGGGAGGAGGACCCACCCCAGGGCCCTCCTGCTCCCTCCGTCCCCTCCTTATGCCCCCCCCCAGCCCACCCTGGGATCCTGAGAGAGGAGGACCCACCCCAGGGCCCTCCTGCTCCCTCCGTCCCCTCCTTATGCCCCCCCAGCCCACCCTGGGGTCCTGAGAGAGGAGGACCCACCCCAGGGCCCTCCTGCTCCCTTCATCACCTTCTTACACCCCCCACAGCCCACCCTGGAGTCTGAGGGGTACAAGGACCCACCCCAGGGCCCCCCTTATGCCTTAAAGATTCATTTTCAAAGTCCTGGGCATGAGCATGTGAACATTCAGGTAGGAGAAACTCTGAGCCGTGATGAGATTCAACGGGGCAGAAGTTTTGGAAGAAACACTCAGTGCTGGTGTGGGATTAGCCAGGCAAGGCAGTTGGGTGGTCCCAGGAAGCTTCCTGGCCGGCAGCGATGGTCCAGGACACAGAAATGAAGGCCCATATTGGCGCGGTCAGCCGTGGGCTGGAGGGAGAGTGTGGAGAGAGACCAGGGGACAGACGCTTCCTGAGAACAGACGGCAGCTCGGAGATACCTCCCGGCTCGACCGTCTTCCCGGTGTAGGTCTAAGTTGGAAATCTCCGAAGATCCTACTCGGATAACTGAAACCCAAGCACCAAAATTTGTAAGTCTACAACGGTACCTCATGGTGTTTCACGAATAAAAAATTTTAGGGGAAAAAAAATAAAGTTATCGAAAGAGAAAAGTTAAAAATACAAAACAAAACAAAACAAAAAACAACCGCGGAGTCTTCTCCCTGGCGTGAGACCAAGGAACATGGCTTTTAATTGCTCGGAAAAAAATCCCTCTGGCATGGCAAGCCGGTACCCCAGCGTTTTATTGGGGCTGATGATCACATATGACCTCAGGGCTGGTTCATCTCCTGGTGCCTGGTGGGGGGACGTTTCGGGCGTTCTGCAAATCCTTGTTTACATGCTTTCCAGTGAGTGCGATGGAGCACTGTTTAGAAGTTCTGCCTGGAGGGGGGATTAGCTTTCGTGCTCTTTGCTTACGATTGCAGCAGAGATTGGGTGACCCGACCGCGAGGAATTTTAATGGGTCATTTAGAGAAAGCACAGCCGTAAAGCTGCCGGCATCGCCAGTTGGCGGGAGCTGTGTGCTTTGTGCTTCTTAATTTTTTAATTTTTATTAGTGAGACACCATGAGGTACAGTTGTAGACTTACAAATTTTTGTGCTTGTTTTCTATTCTTTTTATTATTATTATTATTGAGTCACCGTGACATACACAGTTACAAAGCTGTCTGTGTTTGGGTTTCAGTCGCATAATATTCCAACAAGCGTCCCCCGTCACTCCACTCCGAGGGTGTATAGTTCCCACCACCAAGGATTCCAGGTTCTTTCCCTCCTCCCACACTCCCTCTCCCAGCCTGTCTCTACGGCAGGTACTTTTCTTCTCTCTGTCTCTCTGTTTCTCCCGCTGTCTCTCTCTGTGTCTCAGTCTCACTGTCTCTGTCTCCATCTTTCCATCTCTCTCTGTCTCTCTATCTCCCTCTCTCATGTCTCTGTCTCTACCTCTGTCTCTGTCTCTCTTTGTCTCTCTCTGTTGCTCTGTCTCTGTCTCTCTGTCTCTATTTCTGTCTCTGTCTCTCTCTCTTTCTCTCTCTCTCTCTCCTTTTGGGCATTATGGTTTCCAATACAGATACTGAGAGGTCATCCTGTTTGTCCCCTAACTTCCTTTCAGCACACAGTTCTTTTTTTTTTTCCCCTTTATTTTATTTTATTTTTTTAAAGTTGTAGATTTACAATTTTTTGTGCTTTGGTTTCAATTATACAATGATCAGATACCCATCCCTCCACCAGTGCCCATTTTCCACCACCATGGATAATATCCCCCCACCCCCATTCCCCCATCCCCCCTGTCTCTGTGGCAGGGCAATCCCCTGTGTTCTCTCTCTCCTTTTGGGTGTTGTGGTCTGCAAAAGAGGCATTGAGTGGCAAACATGTTCAGTCCATAGTCTACTTTCGACATGCATCTCCCCTCCTGGGAGGATCCTCCAAACATCCTTTATTTGGTGCTCCCTTCTCTATCTGAACTGCCCTTTCCTCTAGGATACCTGGCTGGCCTCTAAGTTATGGAGTAATCCTCCTGGTGCTGATCTCAGCTATTCTTGGGTATTAATCTCATACTTTGTTACTTTATATCCCCCAGATGAATGCAATCTTTCTATGTCTATCCCTCTCTTTCTGACTCATTTCGCTTAGCATGATACTTTCCATATTGTACCACTTGTATGTAAATTTCATGACTTCATCTTTTCTAAGAGCTACATAGTACTCCATTGTGTAGATGTACCAAAGTTTCTTTAACCAGTCATCTGTTCTTGGGCATTCAGGTTTCTTCCAGTTTCTGGCTATTGTAAAGAGTGCTGCAATGAACAAACAAGTCAGCACACAGTTCTTATCCAGAGTGACCATCTCCAACTCTCTTTGTCATAGCGGTCCCTTCTCTATCCCAACTGCCTCTTCCCCGCTCACTCGAGGTAGGCTTCCAACCGTGGACCCATCCTCCTGGCCCTTGAAGTGGCATTCTTTTTTCCCCCCGTTTTATTATTTCTTTAAAAAATTTTTTTATTAGTGAAACACCATGAGGTGCAGTTGTAGACTTACAAATTTTTGTGCTTGGGTTTCAATTAGACAATGATCAAACACCCATCCCTCCACGAGAGCCCATCCTCCACCACCACGGATCCCAGTATCCTTCCAAACCCCATACCCACCCACCCCTCCCCGTCCCACCCTGCCTCTATGGCAGGGCATTCCCTTTTGTTCTCTCTCTCTTATTGGGTGTTGTGGTTTGCAAAAGAGTCACTGGGTGACAATCATGTCTACTTTCAGCATGCCTCTCCCGTCCTGGGAGGATCCTCCCAACACCCTTTATTTGGTGCTCCCTTCTCTATCTGAGCTTCCCTTTCCCCTAGCGCGTGTGGCTGGCCTCTAAGCCATGGAGTAATCCTCCTGGTACTAATCTCGGCCATTCTTGGGTGTCAGTCTCCGATTTTGTGATTTTGTGTTCCCCAGATGAACGCAATCTTTCTATGTCTATCCCTCTCTTTCTGACTCATTTCGCTTAGCAGGATACTTTCCATGGAGTACCCCTTGAAGTGGCATTCTTTCGTAGTCACTTGGATCACGGATTAAAGCAAAGACTAACTAGATCTAGCGACCGGCCAGTTGTGCTCTGACTGCAGAGAAATTCTGGTTTTTTTTTTTTTCTGGTTGCATCAAGCCACATTTGCCTATCATGTGTCATACCGTTTCACATTGAATTATTCAAAACCATTCCAAGAGTTAAACTGACCTTAGTCCCATGGGAACGAGATGTCCCTGGGTGGAATTCAACCACTTGGTTAATTTTGTCCTTTAGGATTTGCCCACAAATGATGGGTGGGGGACAGGGGGTAATTTTTGGTGTCCCATTCCTTATAGTGACTACCAAGAATTACAATAGCACAGTAGCACTGTCTTCCCGTTGATCATCGATTTGCTCGAGCAGGCACCAGTAACGTCTCCATGGTGAGACTTGTTGTGACTGTGTTTGGCATCTCGAAGACGCCACAGGGAGCTTGCCAGGCTCTGCCGTGCGGGTGGAATCCTCTCAGTAGCTTGCCGGGCTCTCCAAGAGGGACGAGGAATCGAACCCAGGTCGGCCGCATGCAAGGCAAAGCCCTTCCCCGCTGTGCTCTCCCTCCGGCCCAAGAATTACAATAGGTAATTTTTATTTATTTTTATTTTATTTTTTTATTTATTTTTATTTATTTATTTTATTTACTTTTTATTTCAAATTATTTTCTCTTTTTCCTTGTTAGGCCAGGCTCAGTGGTGCTCAGGGCTTACTCTTGTCTCTGCGTTCAGGAATCACTCCTGGTGATGCAGGGGGACTGCCTGGGGTACCACGGCACAACTTCGGATTGACTGCATGCTAGGCAAGAGACTTGCCTCTCCTCCGTCCCTCTCGGAGAGTCCAGCAAGCTACCAAGAGTATCTTGCCCGCATGGCAAAGCCTGGCCAGCTCCCCGTGGCGACTTCGAGATGCCAAACACAGTCACAGCAAGTCTCACCATGGAGACGTTCCTGGTGCCTGCGCGAGCAAATTGATGAACAACGGGAGGACAGTGCTACAATGCTACATTTTAATGACTTGGGCGGGAGTGACAACACAGTGGGTAGGGCGTTTCCCTGGCACGCAGCTGACCTGGGTTCGACTCCCAGTGAGAGCCAGGAGTAATCCCTGTGCATCGCTGGGTGTGACCCGAAAAGGAAAAAAAAAATCACAACATTTTAATGAGTCTTAGGGGGCTAGTGGACCCGGCAATTGGTAGTCCACTTCTAGATCCAAAGCACAACAAAATTCAGCCCACAAGTCAGTGACTGGGAAGGTTGTGTGGGGCTGTTTCATCTCTAGCGACTAAGGGGGAGTGTTTGCAGTCACATGTTTTATTTTTTTTTTTATTAGTGAAACACCATGAGGTACAGTTGTAGACTTACAAATCTTTGTGCTTGGGTTTCGATTATACAATGATCAAATACCCATCCCTCTACCAGTGCCCATTTCCCACCACCACGGGTCCCAGTATCCCTCCCACCCCCCATCCCCCCCATCCCCCCGTGCCTCTGTGGCAGGGCATTCCCTTTTGTTCTCTCTCTCCTTTTGGGTGTTGTGGTCTGCAAAAGAGGCATTGAGTGGCAACATGCTCCATTTTTTTCCTGCTTCTGAATTGAGGGCTACCTTCCGCTCAGCTCTGAGGATAAGTTCATTCACCACAATCATGGTCCCGAACGCTCCCGGGCATTCTCTAGAAAATCAAAAATCAAAATCTCGCTCCAAAGGGAGGGGAAAAAAAGAATCTGCCTCTTCCCTTTGTGCATGATTCTGCCTCGAGTCGTGGAAACTCTGGGAGACAAGACAGAGATGTTTATTGTTGTTTCTGTGATTGGATAGACGGGGGCCTGCATCCACACTGGAAGACGACTCAGCTCTTTAAAAAAAAAAAATTGGTGGAATCCTGCCAATGGCAGCAACTTGGTAGACCCTCAGAGTGGATGCTGTTTGCTGAACTAAGTCAGGCGTAGAAAGACAAATAGTCCGTGACTTCCCTCGTGTGTGGGACGTGGAGAAGCCCAAACAAGAGAATGAATGAAATCAAACCAAAACAAACATTCAGACCCGCAGAGGCCGAATGAGAGGTGGCAGAGGAAGGGGAGGGGTGTGGGGGGGAGGGGTTGGCGAGGGTAATTCAGGTTAAAGGGGGTCAGTGGGATGTTGATGGATGGAGTTAGACATCCGGTGGGGAACTCGGGGCAGAAGGAAGCAGATGTTGATTTGGACGGAGGGCAGAGCTGATGAAAGAGAGCCAGGCTTCGGTCAAGACTAAGTCAACACGGGGAAACGCAACGCATGTGTGTGTGTGTGTGTGTGTGTGACTGGCTTTAAGCAGGCACCCTCCACTATAGATTTCCAGCACAAAGCATGTGCTGCAAAAAAATAAGCGTCTGTCCCCAAGAATAGCCGAGATAAGTACCAGGAGGTTTACTCCATGGCTTGGAGGCCAGCTGCACACGCTAGGGGAAAAGGGAGCTCAGATAGAGAAGGGAGCACCAAGTCAAGGGTGTTGGGAGGATCCTTCCAGGATGGGAGAAGCATGCTGAAAGTAGACTCTAGACCGCACATGATTGCCACCCAATGCCTCTCTTGCAAAACACAGTACCCAAAAGAAGAGAGAGAGAACAAGGGGGAATGCCCTGCCACAGAGGCAGGGTGGGATGGGGGGGATGGGGGGTGGGAGGGATACTGGGACCCGTGTTGGTGGTGGGAAATGGGCACTGGTGGAGGGATGGGTATTTGATCATTGTATAATTGAAACCCAAGCACAGAAATTTGTAAGTCTACAACTGCACCTCATGATGTCTCACTAATAAATTTTTTTTAAAAATTTAAATAAATAAATATATAAAATAAAAAATAAATAAGAATAAGCGTGTATCCCAGAGGACCGCATCCCAAAGTTTGCTCTAGGAGGCATCTCATGTTTGTGCTCTAGTCCCATCCGCCATATATATCTTCTGTCTCCATGTATCCCTTCCACCATATATATAATATATATCTTCTATCCCCAAATATCCTTACCCACTATTCACGGTCCTCCCGTTGTTGTTCATCGATTTGCTCGAGCGGGCCCAGTAACGTCTCCATCATGACACTTGTTGTCACTGTGTTTGGCATATCGAGTACGTCAGGGGTAGCTTGCCAGGCTCTGCTGTGTGGGCGAGAAGCTCTCGGTAGCTTGCCGGGCTCTCTGAGAGGGCGGAGGAATCGAACTCGGGTTGGTCATGTTGGCCACTTGTAAGGCAAACACCTTACAGCTGTGCTATCGCTCCAGCCCCTTACCCACTATATATATAATATATATCTTCTATCTCCAAACATCCCTACCCCCATATATATAAATATAAGGTAAAGGTAAAGGCCCTCCCTTTGATCATCGATTTGCTCGGCGGGCCCAGTAACGTCTCCATTGGAGACTTTGTTGTTACTGTGTCTGGCATATCAAATACGTCACGGGGAGCTTGCCAGGCTCTGCCGTGCGGGCGAGATACTCTCGGTAGCTTGTCGGGCTCTCTGAGAGGGGCAGAGGAATCGAACTCGGGTCTGCCATGTTGGCTGCATGCAAGGCAAACACCCTAACTGCTGTGCTATCGCTCCAGTCCCATATATATATATATATATATATATATATATATAATATATATATATATATAATATATATATACCTCTATATTCCTACCCACCATATATATAATATATATCTTCTATACTGACATATACCTACCACCATATATATATATAATATACATCTTCTATCCCCTACATTCCTACCCAAAAAATATATATAATATATATCTTCTATCGCCATATAGTCCCACCTGCCATATATATTTTCTCTTCTCATGTATTTCCATGGGTCCTATATATTCCCACCGACCATATATTCCCAGCCACCATATCGAGTCCCACTCACCATTTTCCCAGCTGCCCTATAATTTTCCAACACCCATCTTCCCACCCATCCACTTTGCTTCAGTCTCTGAAGCTTTGAGTAGACATGAAGAGCATCCTTATATTCAGCGGGGTCTTCGGGGCAACTTGCTCCCTGAGGATGACGCCCAAGGTCTCCTTTCTTGCATCAGTGACATGGACGAAAACAGGTACCACAAATAGTGGCTAATGGTGGAGAACTTGGAGTCTCTGGAAGGGAAAAGTTTTAGTCTTAGGGGGGTGATGTATGATCTATGAACCCCACTCCCACCACACACACACACACACACACACACACACACACACACACACAGAGGCTGGCAGGCATTGAATTCTATCTCTCTTTGATTTTTGTTCTATATCATATTCTTTTAGGGAAAACCGAATTACGATAACATGGTGATACTCCCGACAACGCCTCGTATCAGAACGACCCAAATCTGCACAATTCACAGTACCAAAGGCTTCCAGGGATGTGGAACACCGACACTCAGTCACTGCAAGCAGAAAAGAGCATGCATGGTTTCTCATTAAACCAAACTAGCCATGCACATATAACCCAGCATCCAAGCTCCTGGATCTATACACAGAGAAGTGGAAAATCCATGTCTGAATTGTAGATAAGAGCTTTGCCCGTGATTCCCAGAGTTGGAGGCAACCAACGAAACATCTTTTAGTAAGTGAATGGATAGCACTGTCACTGTGGTGCTGTCCTCCCACTGTTCATCGATTTGCTCCAGCGGGCCCAGTAATGTGTCCATTGTGAGTCTTGTTGTGACTGTGTTTCGTATATAAAATACGTCATGGGTAGCTTGCCAGGTTTTGCCATGCGGGCAAGATACTCTCGGTAGCTTCCTGGGCTCTCCGAGAAGGGTGGAGGAATCGAACTTGGGTTGGCCAGGTTGGCCGCGTGCAAGGCAAACACCCTACCACTGTGCTATCGCGATAGTCTGCAATATAATGGGTATTAGAATAGAATATTATAGCAATGTATTATAATTATCACGGCAGAGCCTGGGAAGCTCCCCGTGGCGTATTCGATATGCCAAAAACAGTAACAATAACAGGTCTCATTCCCCTGACCCTGAAAAAGCCTCCCATCATTGGGAAAGACAAGTTAGGAGAGGCTGCTGAAATTCCAGGGCTGGGACGAATGGAGACGTTACTGATGCCCACTCAAGTAAATCGATGAACAACGGGATGACAGTGATACAGTGATTATAATTATACAATAAAGGTAAAGGTAAAGGCCCTCCCGTTGTTCGTCGATTTGCTCGAGCGGGCCCAGTAACGTCTCCATTGGAGACTTTGTTGTTACTGTGTCTGGCATATCGAATACTCTCGGTAGCTTGCCGGGCTCTCCGAGAGGGGCGGAGGAATCGAACTCGGGTCGGCCATGTTGGCTGTGTGCAAGGCAAATGCCCTACCCACTGTGCTATCGCTCCAGCCCAAATTACAGTGATAGCACAGCTGGTAGGGCATTTGCCTTGCAAGCAGCCAACATGGCCGACCCGAGTTTGATTCCTCTGCCCCTCTCAGAGAGCCCAGCAAGCACACATCCCCATCCCGAGAGATCCCTCCAACCCTCAGTGACTCAGTGATCCCTTCTCCATCCCAGGTGCATTTTTCCAGGCTCATGAGATCGGCTTCCAAACCATGGAGCGCAATCCTCCTGGCCCTTATCTCCACTATCCGGACATGACTAAATCTTAAATGTTTATTATTTAAGTAAGAAATGGAAAGAATTCAATCTGAAAATACTCCAAACTGGATGCAATCTTGACCATCATCAATGTCTTTTGCATGGCTAGAGGGACCCCAGGACCATCCAATCGTGGGAAGGAGAAATTAGACCTCGCAGTGGCTAGCTGGAAAAGCACCATGCTAAAAATCTGGGGCAAGAGAAACTCCGTTCACAAAATAGAAGACTAACACCCGAGAGTGACTGAGATTAGTACCAGGACGTTTGCTCCATGGCTTGGAGCATGCTAGGGGGAAAGGGAGCTCAGATAGAGAAGGGAGCACCAAATAAAGGGTGTTGGGAGGATCCTCCCAGGATGGGAGAAGCATGCTGAAAGTAGACTCTAGACCGCACATGATTGCCACTCAATGCCTCTCTTGCAAAACACAGGACCCAAAAGGAGAGAGAGAGAGAGAGAGAGAGAGAGAGAGAGAGAGAGAGAGAGAGAACAAAAGGGAAGGAAAATTTTAAGACTGATCCACTCAGTGGATACCCGGCAACAAAGACCTGATAAGACCTTCAGCAGAGCCTGAGGTGATTGGACCCCTTCCCTTGAACTTCCTTTCCTTGAAAATCCCTTTTTAATCCGATTAACTTTAGTGACTCAGCCCTGAGAAGACTACAGAACTTCCGGATCAAGACAACCCGTGAAGAGCCTATAAAAGCCACCTTCGACCAACGGAGGGTACAGATGCCACCCGAGCCCAGGTGCTGCTGCTGCCCACGTGGCCGAGCACACGTGTTGCCTGCATCTCCCGTCTGAGATGGGGACTTTCCTGCTTTCCTGTCTGATGCTGGAGGGTGTGTAGGGGTCTCTCCGCCCTTGGTGAAGGCCAGGTTCTCTCTTGAGTGCATTTCTCTCTCTCTCTCTCTCTCTCTCTCTCTCTCTCCAAATAAAATCTATTTCCTTCACTGCTCATCTACTCCTGAAATTCCTTTCTGCGATGCGAGACAAGAACCCAGTCATCCTGGGTCCCAGGGGGCAGAGGCAGATGGGGAGAAAGGGGCTGTCTCTCTCCCCCCTGTTTCATGTGAACCACCCACCCCTCATCATCTCTCTGAATCTCCCCCATTAGTTCTGCCTCTTCTGCCCCGAGCTGCTCTCCTCCCCCATGACACAGGGAACAGAAGGATTCCCTTCGCCTGGGGCTCCACTCTTCCTCCTCCCCCTCCCCACCCTGGCCCCCTGCCCACCGCACATGGCTGGGATTCATTACGGCCAGCAGGCTTGAGCTGCAGGAGCCTGGGAGAATGGTTCTTGGCACGGCACACGTCTATACATTTATAGGACATTTCCCCGGCAGGAAACGGGCTGTGTCCACACTTTGAAACGAGCAAGAGCCCGGGAAGTGGAGTCATCGCTGGCGGCGTTGGCTGAGGACACATATGCTGGGATATCCGTTTGCAGGAGAACCCTTCTGGTGGTCACATTTTTTTCGCCTTTTTCTTGTAATTTTTTTAATTTTAATGAATCACTGTGAGATACAGTTACAGACTTACAAGGTTATATCGTGAGACACAGTTACAGTTATACCATGAGACACAGTTAAAGTGACACCTGAGATACAGTTACAGTGACACCATGAGATACAGGTACAGTGACACTGTGAGATATAGTTACAGTGACACTATGAGATACAGTTACAGTGACACACAAGACACAGGTACAGTTTCACCATGAGATACAGTTACAGTGACACTGTGAGACACAGTTACAGTTACACCATGAGATACAGTTACAGTGACACTGTGAGATACAGTTACAGTGACACAGCGAGATACAGTTACACTGTGAGATACACCTTGGGATACAGTTACAAACTTACAGACTTTCATGATTACATTTTAATCAAACAATGTTTGAGCACCCATCCCTCCACCAGTGCCCATTCTCTACTGAATGTTCCCAGTATCCCTCCCTCCACCCCCACCCCTTCCCACCCCCTGCCTCTGTGGCACACACATTCCCTCTTACTGTCTCCTTTTGCAAACCATAGGCACTAAGCAGGCATCATGTTTGGTCCATAGCCTCCTTTCAGCATGCATCTCCCATCCCGAGCGATCCCTCCAACCCTCACTGACTCAGTGACCCCTTCTCTATCCCAGCTGCCTTCTCTCCCAGCTCATGAGGCAGCTTCCAACCATGGAGCAATCCTCCTGGCCCTTGTCTCTGCTGTCCGTGGGTGTCAGTCTCCTATGATGCTATTTTAGATTCCACCAATGAGTGCAGTCCTTCTATGTCTGTCCCTCTCCTTCTGACTCAGTTCGCTCAGCATGATACTCTCCGTGTTGATCCACTTCTATGCCAATTTCAAGGTTTCATTTTTTCTAACAGCTGCATCGTATTCCATGGTGTAGATGTCTGGTGGCCGCATTTGGAAGGCAGGGAGGTCTGGAAAGGCTTGTCAGAGGAGGAAGCCACTGGCGGGAGATCACAGAAAAGTGGGGAATATGCATATTTGGGGACCCTGGTACTGGGAAATGTGCCCTGGTGGAGGGACAGAGGTTGGAACGTTAAGACGGAAACCCAATCGCCAACAACTTTGCATCCGTGGATCTCACTGCCATTCAGTTTGAAAAATACATTGAGGGGGTGGAGCGATAGCACAGCAGGTAAGGCGTTGGCCTTGCTCACGGCCGACCCGGGTTCGATTCCCAGCATCCCACCCAAGCACCGCCAGGAGTGATTCCTGAGTGCAGAGCCAGGAGGAACCCCTGTGCATCGCCGGGTGGGACCCAAAAAGCAAAAATAATAATGATAATAAATAAATAAATAGGCGTCTATTCAGCTCTTTGAAATCAAACGAGACATTTGATTTGGGGGTGTATTCTCCCAGCGACCAGGAAATCCGGTGGCTCTCTGTCGCCAACTGCATTCGATGATCTCGGACTCTGCAACCCATCCCGGGATGACCAAAGTCATGGGCGGATGAAGGAGGAGACGAGGGCCAGGCTGGTTGGTGATCGGTTGCCATTCATTCCATTCTTCCCAGCCTCGTTAAGGCCCTCATTCCAGTCTGGTTCCAATTCACTGCCTCTGTCTGGTCCGTTGCTTTCTAGACTCTCACCCACCCAGACTGGGGGCTAGCAATCTCACATCAACATACGAAAGCCCTTGCTGATCTCCAATCAGGCTCCAGGGCAAAATGCCACTTAGGGGTGTTTCTCCTCCCTTAATCCAATAACTTCATTCACAATCAGAATCACACAACCATCCTGTTATTCGTGGATTGCCTCGAGCAGGCCCCAGTAACGTCTCTTCGTCCTAACTTCATTAACGTCTTAATTAACATCTTAATTCTGCTTCTTAATATTAGTTGGGCTGGAGCGATAGCACAGCGGGTAGGGTGTTTGCCTTGCAAGCGGCAACGTGGCCGACCTGAGTTCGATTCCTCTGCCCCTCTCGGAGAGCCCGGCAAGCTACCGAGAAGATCTCGCCCGCACGGCAGAGCCTGGCAAGCTCCCTGTGACATATTCGATATGCCAAACACAGTAACAAGTGTCACAACGGAGACGTTACTGGGCCAGCTCGAGCAAGTCGATGAACAATGGGAGGACAGTGACCGTGAATATTAGTATTTTTTTCTTTGGATGCAGGAAGAGATCTATTAAGCTTGTAGGGTGACTCTCCTGGGACATCTGGCTAGAGATCTCTGACTGCAGTGCTCAGGCCAGGTTAATCTTTCCTAACCCTAGCAGGATCCTAATCCTGTTGTTACTCTTGGGATTATGACAGAACATGTCCACGACCATGTTCTTAATTTATAGTTAAGTATTACGGTGCTTTGGCCTGGCCCACTTTGATGCCAGGGTAGCACATCGCTCACAGCTTGCCCTGGGTCCTTCCAGCCCCTCATCGGGCCCCTGCTTTTGGGGTGCTAGGAAGTAAGGGAAACTGAGGCTTAAGTCGAGAGAACAGATGGCCAGGAGTGAATGATATTAGAAGTCAATTAACTCCCAAGTTACAAAAAAAGCATA
Organism: Sorex fumeus; assembly: GCF_029834395.1. NCBI lineage: Eukaryota > Metazoa > Chordata > Mammalia > Eulipotyphla > Soricidae > Sorex > Sorex fumeus. Next base: position 194,815 of record NW_026606387.1, on the reverse strand, counting down.
ATGTTAACTGTCTTCCTGCGTTCATACTAAAAAAAGGAAGTTAACTGAGACTGACTAGGAGATAAAGGTGATTGACCAGTTGGGGAAGCAGAGCACAAAAAAAAAAAAGAGGCCACAGCGAAACACAGAAGAATGGGAGCACTGTGACGGGAGCAACCCAATAAACCTAAACTCCCTGTGACCAGGCAGAAAGGGCAAACTGATGTTCATCCGACAATTTGGTTGGTGTTGCTTTTGTTGTTTTGGTTTGGAATACATGGCCATCCGGGCTGGAGCGATAGCACAGAGGTAGGGCGTTTGCCTTGCATGCAGCAGGCCTGGCCGAGCCGGGTTCGATTCCTCCGCCCCTCTCGGAGAGCCCGGCAAGCTCCCGAGAGGATCCCGCCCGCACGGCAGAGCCTGGCAAGCTCCCCGTGACGTATTCGATATGCCAGACACAGTAACAACAAGTTTCACGATGGAGACGTTACTGGTGCCTGCTTGAGCAAATTGATTAGCAACGGGACGTGACTGTGACCGTGACCATGACATGACTATCTCTACCCAAGGCTTCCTCTCGGCTTTGAGGTCTTGCATTGCTCCTGGCCACGCTCTGGGAACCAAATGTAGCCTGGCTCGGGTGAGCTGCCTGCTTGCAACACGCCTTCAATTCCTGGACTAGCTCTTCAATCCACTGCGTGGCTTTTGTGGCATATATAAAAGAAAGAGTCCTCAAATAAAACTGTTCCTGAAAATCGTCCTCTCCTGACAAGAACAGGAGGGCTTGTCACAGGGGAGGGGGGCGTGAGAGTCTGTTCTTGCGTTTCAAAACAAAGAGTTTCTATCATGCACACCGAGGGGTATCAGCAGAGCAACTTTGCAGAGCAACTTTGCAGGAAGGCAATAGCTCCTTACGGCCCCGTTAGGACGTGCAGTAACAAGACGTTAGAATGCAGCTCCGTGAACAAAGCAAGCTTTGAAGTGGCTGGGTCACTGCCGCTAGCGGCTGGGAAGGCAGCTCTGCGGGGCTGGCCGGCTGGGGTGGAGCCCGCAGGAGTTCAGAGCCGTGAGTCACGGGTGCAGCTGGCATTCCTGCGGGGCCCTTCCCGAGCTCCTGCAGACGTGAGCTCCTGTGGAAAAAAGAAACCTTGCTCCGTGCCCCGTCTGGGATGCCCAGACCATGAGAGGAGGTGAGAAACATCACCAGAGGCTGGCCCCGTGTTAGACGTGGCGACACAAGAGGAGGAAAACTTGAGTGCAGAGCCAAGAGGAAGCTCTGAGCACAGCCGGGTGTGGTCCAGCCCCCTCAAAAAAATTAAAAATCTTTTTTAAAAAATCATAGGCTAGAGGGGCTGGAGCGATAGCACAGCGGGGAGGGCGTTTGCCTTGCACGCAGCCGACCCAGGTTCGATTCCCAGCATCCCATCGGGTCCCCTGAGCACTGCCAGGAGTGATTTCTGAGTGCAGAGCCAGGAGGAACCCCTGTGCCATCGTCGGGTGTGACCCAAAAAGAAAAAAAAACATCATAGACTAGAAAGTTTTTATGTAGAAGGCAGTCAGATTGCAGAGGACAAAGGGCAAAACAAGTCCTTGTTTGGAACATTTAGTCATCGATGTTTGAAAGTGTACAACATTGAAAGTAGAAAGAAAAGAACACTTTCGAAAAGAATTTGTAGGAATGGTTGTATCTGGGGAAGGAACTGAGGAAGAGAACGCTGGCTGTTGGGGAGGGGGTTGCAGGGAAGGGTTCTGAACCCATGAGTCTTGTAGTCACGTTCACATTATTATCTTTTGTTTTACATATGCATTTTAGTTAACATGACTACAAAATAAGTCCGAATACAGTATATTTCTTTTCTAGAACTCAAATTTATACTCCAATAATTTTAAGACAGAAAATAACACAAAACAGATATTAAGGTAAAAGGTAAAGGCCCTCCCGTTGATCGTCGATTTGCTCGAGCGGGCCCAGTAACGTCTCCATTGGAGACTTTGTTGTTACTGTGTCTGGCATATCGAATACACTCGGTAGCTTGCGGGGCTCTCCGAGAGGGGCGGAGGAATCGAACTCGGGTCGGCCATGTTGGCCGCTTGTAAGGCGAACGCCCTACCCGCTGTGCTATCGCTCCGGCCAAACAGATATTAATTTGCCATTATTAGATAAAAGAGGATTGCCAAACATAACACAGATTTCTGAAAAGCTAATACCTCAAGTCCAAAGCTTTTGCAAATTAAAGATTGATTTTCAGAAGTTTTGGTGAGGTGAACATTGAACTATGACTGACAGAAAAACTGAGTGTTCTTTCCATAAAACCAACAATTCCATCTTTTAATACAGTGAAGGAAAAAGAAAAACGATAGAAGATTCAACGTTCTAATATTCCATTAAGAATATAAATAGCAGTTAAAGTGCTTAAAAGTAAAATGGTTTCACCAGAACATTAAAGAGAAAAAATACTCCACAGAATAGCATTAAGTCAATTTAATAACATAGCTGTCAAAAAAAACGAATACAGTATATTTTTAAAAGCAGTACTAGCAAGCGATTCCTATATAATTTTGAGTCTTTAGGAAGGACTGTCTTCTGGGAGTCTAATAATCCGCCTCTTGGAGCAAGATGTGTCCTGAACTTGGTCACTGAGATGGTGAAGAAAGAAGAGCAAGGATGAAGGGAAGGTTACAACTGTAAGTCTAGATGTGTAGTTTTGTATACCCGTGTCTATTGCGGACAAGGTTCGTTGATTACTTTGCAACATCTAAGCTTTTCGACGTCCTGAGGTGACAGGCAACGATAAAAAGTAGAGCTTAGTGATTTATAACCCAATTTGTATGTATCCGTCATCACTGATAGGGAGCTTCTTGGACGTAACCTTGTGGAACCATCTCTGAGTAATAAAACATCAAGTCTCGTTTCTGCGGTTGGCAGCACCGGGGAGAATGACACGCAGGGGAAGGGGCTGTTCTGGTCACGACGGATGTTGCTGGTTGACTTGATGGGTCCCTGGCTGCGTGCAGGAACACAGTGTGGGTACTGCATCAGCACGAGGCTGCCTTACTAACATTTGACTAGGATGATTGGATCATTGTCTTAGAAGCTTATACTCTGTAACTGGGTCGCTTTATCTCACTTTTGCTTGAATATTACAGGGAATGAAGTACTTGGATTGTAACCATGCCAATATCTTTTTGTCTCTTAAGAAATTTTCATTGCCAAGAAAGGCTGCATTAAATTCTTTTCTTCCAAAAAGTAAAAAAAAAAAAAGAAAGAAAAGCAAAACTCCGCTCCACATCTGCTGAAGAATGTCGGCCGTGTGTTCTTCCCGGGGAAGGACAGAGGAGAAATTAATGCCGGTCACAGTCCTAAGTGACTGCCCAGAAGGAAAAAAAATGCGGGTGCACAATTGCCCTCCTCCTCTTCCTGGGAACCTGCATTCATCGATCGCTTTCCCACTCTGGACAATGGGCCCCTCTCCCCACCGTTGAATTAAACCCTGTTGGACTCCATTAAACCCCGTTGAACCCCCGTTGACTTAAGCCGACACGTACAAAAATGGTCACAGAGAGCGTGGACGCAAGCCATTTGCAGCCCCGTGAACGGAAGTAGAGAGATCACACTCAGTGTCATACTGAGGGGACAGACACAAAATGATCGCTCAGAGAGAGGGGACTTACAGATACGCAGTCAGGGGAACAGGAAATGACCAAGGATGACACAGCGGAAGAACTAACAGAAGAAACCTCAGTTTCCCCTTGCCAACTGCTGGGAGTAGTCCTGCATTTGCCTGGTCCATCCTACTTTTTTTTTTTTTGCATTTTGGGTCACCCCTGGTGATGCTCAGAGGTTTCTCCTGGCTCTGCACTCAAGAATGACTCCTGGCGGTGCTCGGAGGACCCTATGGGATGCCGGGACTCGAACCCGGGTCAGCCACGTGCAAGGCCAATGCCCTCCACGCTGGGCTATCACTTCATCCCCTCTCTTTCCCTCCCTCCCTTCCTTCCTTCCTTCCTTCCTTCCTTCCTTCCTTCCTTCCTTCCTTCCTCCCTCCCTCCCTCCCTCCCTCCCTCCCTCCCTTCCCTCCTGCCTTCCTCCCTCCTTCCTTCCTTCCTTCCCTCCCTCCCTCCCTCCCTCCCTCCCTCCTCCTCCTTCTTTCTTTCTTTCTTTCTTTCTTTCTTTCTTTCTTTCTTTCTTTCTTTCTTTCTTTCTTTCCTGTCCCACCCGGTGATGCTCAGGGGTCCCTCCTGGCTCATGCACTCAGGAATGACTCCTGGCGGTGCTCGGGGGACCCTAGGGGATGCTGGGAATCGAACCCGGGTTGGCCGCCTGCAAGGCAAACGCCCTACTTGCTGTGCCAACGCTCCAGCTTCATCCTACATTCTTTTGACTCCTTGCAAATTCCTCCGCTCCTGTTTCTGATAAACAGGAGTTAAGAATTGTTCTGCATAAAGTTCTGTGCCAGAGCTTAGACCCACAGGAAGACAAGATAATGAATAATACCAGAGGCAGATGGGTGGGAAGAACTCCAACCAGCCCGACACCCCTGTAGAATTCCCCACATTCTCTGTCACACAAAGATTCGGTGTTCCTATAAAAATCTCACCAAAAGGGCCAGAGATAACATAGTCCTATATGACATTCCTCCCTTCCCTCCCTTACCCTCCCCTCCCCTCCCCTCCCCTCCCCTCCCCTTCCCTCTCCTTTCCTCCCCTTCCCTTCCCTTCCCTTCCCTTCCCTTCTTTTCTCTTCTCCTCTACTTTCCAATCAATTTTCTTCTTCCCAACTCCAAGTCTGAGCAACTTTAGGATTCAATATTTTTCATTCTTTTATTTAAGTGTTTAATTAATTAATGTGTATCGAATCACCGTGAGCTGCAGTTACAAAGCTTTTATGTTTGAAGTCATGAAAGTTGCTTATAAGTGGGTGGACATGGTGAGTCTCATGCTGAGTGAAAATGAGTCAGAAAGAGAGGGGCAGACATAGAAGGACGGCACTCATTGGTGGGATATAAAATAACATGAGAGGAGACAGACACCCAAGGACAGTAGACACAAGGGCCAGGAGGATTGGTCGATGGTTCAACTATTAACTTTGGGGAGGGCTGGAGCCATAGCATAGCGGGGAGAGTGTTTGCCTTGGAGGCGGCCAACCAGGGTTCGATTCCTCTGCCCCTCTCAGAGAGCCTGGCAAGCTCCCGAGAGTATCCCGCCCACATGGCAGAGCCTGGCAAGCTCCCCATGACGTATTCGATATGCCAAACACAGTAACAACAAAGTCTCACCATGGAGACGTTCCTGGTGCCCGCTCGAGCAAATCGATGAACAATGGGAGGACAATGCTACAGTGTTATTAGTAATAACTAGTACTAATACTAATAATATCAAGGAAGGTCTCTGGGGTTGTACCTCTCACTGGGAGCGGATTAAAGACCGAGCTCTGAGACCCAATTCCATAAAATACACGAAGGAACACGTAGGCAGAACCTTTTAGGAACCTGTTCTTGGAGCTGCCTTCATTCTCGAACTCTACAAAGACAACCAGATACCCCAAATAAACAAAGAGGGCGACAGCAGATGAGAAATCTTGGGCACGACAAAGGAAATGCAAGCTAAAATATAAAAATAAGGCCGGAGTGAGTGTTTATTGAGTAGGGAGCTGGCTGATCTGGGTTCGAGCCCCTGGAGTCCATATGGTCTTCTGAGTTCCACCAGGAGGGAGGGATTCTTTTTATTTTTCCCCTTAAACTTTTATTAGTAAAATACCATGAGGTACAGTTGTAGACTTACAAATTTTTGTGCTTGGGTTTCAGTTATACAATGATCGAATACCCATCCCACCACCAGTGCCCACTTAGACTATCTATTTTGTGTGTGTGTGTGTGTGTGTGTGTGTGTGCGTGTGTGTGTGTGTGTGAAACACCATGAGGTACAGTTGTAGACTTACAAGTTGTTGTGCTTGGGTTTCAGTTATACAATGATCGAGTACCCATCCCTCCACCGGTGCCCGTTTCCCAGCACCACGGGTCCCAGCATCCCTCCCACCCCCGAATCTCCCCCATCCCACCCTGCCTCTGTGGCAGGGCATTCCCTTTTGTTCTCTCTCAGGAGGGATTCTTGAGTTTGGAGCCAGGAGTCAGCTCGGAGCACCATTGGGTGTGACTCAAAGACAGAAATAGAAAATAAAAAGGCACCCTATTGGGGGAAAAAAAAATGTCTTTATATTTTGTAAAATTTAAATATTTTATCACTAGTTATAAGATAAAATGAATAAAATTTATTTGATAAAATAAAAGATGCCCACACTTGTGGCAAGCTTCCAACCCACTGCCTCCCACGAGGGATACTTTCGTCTGTCCTGCCTAGAAAATGTTATAACAGTTCCTGAGGGATAATTCCAAGCAAAAGCTTCCACAGCAGGGTTGGTCGGGGAACGAGACTTTCTCTCATCAGCAAAGGGCAGTGTCTACTGGATCTGGTGGAGTTCAAGTCCAATATCAACACCAGCCTGGCCACATAAGCGGAGTGACTTGTCGGGTGGGGAGGGGAACTTGGGATTGAGTCCAGATGGCTGTCCCCTGCAACTCCATGCCTTGTTTTTTGTTTTCTTTTGTGTTTAAAAGTGTGTCTACCTCACTGTGGTTTGGAAGCCGGCCCCAGTTGATGGGGGGAAAGGTAGTTGGGAGGAGAAGGGATCACTAAGTCGATGATCATTGGCGGGATCACCAAGGATGGGAGATGTGTGTTGAACGGAGACCAAGGACCAAACACGATGACCTCTTACTATCGCAAATCATGATGCCCCAAACTAGAGCAAGAGTAAGAAGGACTGTACCTGCCGTAGAGGCAGGGAGTGGGATAGGGTGAGGGTGGGAAACTGGGAACATTGGTGGTAGAGAATGGGTGCTGGTGGAGGGATGGGTGCTTGAGTGTTGATCCCTTGATCACTTGACTTGCAGTTAATCATCGATTTGCTCGAGGGAGCGCCAGTAACGTCTCCATTTGTCCCTGCCGCGTGCTAGTGTAGCCCAATGGCATCTGTTCGCTCTAGGAACATGAAGAGCCTCAAACCGATCATTCAGGATCTTGACAAAGAAGTCGGACCATCTGGTAGGTGGGCGTCCACGTGGTCTTTTGACGTCCTGTGGAATCCAGTCGGTAACGGCTCTAGTCCAGCGGTCGTCTTTAAATCTCATTACGTGACCAGCCCATCTGATTTTCGACACCTTGGCAAATGAGACAGCGTCCCTGATTCTTGACCGTCTACGGAGGTCGGAACTACGGATTCATTCTTTCACTCATTCAAGTGAAACGTGATATTCCAAGCATAGCTCTTTCTATTCTTCTTTGGGAGACCCGAATAGCGTTCTCATCTTGTTTGCGTAGGGCCCAGGTCTCTGAGGCGTAGGTTAATGCAGGAAGAACAGTGGAATCAAAGAGATGTGCCCGGAGCCGGAGGTTCTTCGTCCTCTTAGCTGTTTCTTCGACGCTCTTGAAGGCGTTCCAAGCCGCTCTCTTCCTCCTGCTCAACTCAGGTGCCAGGTCATTCGTCACGTTGACTTCTCGACCGAGGTACACATAGCTGTTGCATTTGGAGATGGTTGTTCCGTTGAGAGCGAATGGAATGTCAGGAACGAGACTGTTTCTCATAAACATTGCTCGAGCACTGTACGACTGAAATGGAATCATGCAAGTTTGCAGCTGTATCTCACAGGGATCCAATAAAACTTATTTTTAAAAAAGTATACCTACCGAGTGAGAGATAATTCACTCATCACACACAGCCACCAGATGCCAGAGATGAGCTTCAGTAGGATTGGATGGTGTAAGACTGGTGTATGCCTGGACCTGGGTTGCCCACCTCGACGTGAGGGGTAGCTGAAAATAAAATGCGTGGTTTGTTTTACTTTTTTTTTTGACTTCCCAACTATTAATTTTTATTGAAATAGCATTATATTGTAACATTGGGTTTCAGATGTTTATCACTAAAAATCAACACATTCATAAACTACATTAATTTCACACGTTCTCTTTTGTCCTAATTTAAATAATCCTTTGATTTAATTTATACGTGTCTCTTTAATTTGTTTTTTATTTATTTTTTAATTTTTTAATTTTTATTAGTGAGACACCATGAGGTACAGTTGTAGACTTACAAATTTTGTGCTTGGGTTTCAATTATACAATGATCCAATACCCATCCCTCCACCAGTGCCCAATTCCCACCACCACGGGTCCCAGTATCCTTCCCACCCCCCATCTCCCCCATCCCACGCTGCCTCTGTGACAGGGCACTCCCTTTTGTTCTCTCTCTCCTTTTGGGTGCTGTGGTTTGCAAAAGAGGCATTGAGTGGCCATCATGCTTTGCGTCTACAGGAATCCACCAATTTCACCTCAGGAGAACAAACTATTCCAAACTGTGATTCTCCTTCATGGTTGGTCGTGTTGGAATTTTGGTCCTGGAGGCCACATCTGGTGTTGTTCAGGGCTTATACCTGGCTCTGCACTCAGGGGTCACTCCGGCAGGGATCATATAGGATGTCTGGGATCGAACCCGAGACAGCCACGTGCAAGGCAAGCACCCTACCCGCTGTACTCTCTTCTTCAACCCGTCCCTAGGCTTACTCACCCAAATTATCATCCTATAAATATGTCTCCATCAACCACAATAACAAGATTTGGGAACATAATTTACCAATGAGCTTCCTGGCAACAGAAGAAAAAGAGAGAGAGAGAGAGAGAGAGAGAGAGAGAGAGAGAGAGAGAGAGACTTCTGTTCAATAAAAAACACATTTCCCGGCAGTTTTCCTTGGGAAGAAGATGTTCCAGTCTTTATTTTTTTCTGAGTCATTAAAACCAATAATGTGTCACTAACTCCCCCCCCCTCCCGTAAATGCAGTGAGATGAATTACAAAGGCAGTCTGTGATGCTTTATTGGAGGTGCTGCAGGTTGGTGTATAATTGTCACAAAGTGCCAATCACAAAGGGTCTGAGAACACACCATTGGCGGAAAAGGAAATCTAGGTTTTCCAGCACCCACTGGTTCTTCAAACACCTTCCAAATGCCTTCCCAAATACCATATCTCTCAATTACATGCTTGGACCAGAGGCATATAATTTCAGAAAAGCAGGGAAAGATCACAGTTTCCGAGAGCTGAGTCAATTTGGCAGACATACAAAAAGGAGTACCCCACCTTGAAAGAGTATTTTCATTTTTTTTCCCCACGGAGATTCAAGTGTCTCCTCCTTGTAATTAACAAGCTCCCAGTGAATGAATGAAAGTCCTTTATTTCTGTTTTTCTTTTGTTCTCTCTGTTTCTGTCTCTCTCTGTCTGTCTCTGTCCCTGTCTCTCTGTCTCTGTCTCTGCCTCTGTCTCTCTCTCTCTCTCTCTCTCTCTCTCTCTCTCTCTCTCTCACACACACACACACACAAACACACAAAGTGGTTTTACACCCCCTAAGAACCAGTTGGTACATTTCAGCCTACCTCATCTTTCAACATAGCACAAGACAGAGATATCCCCGGTTCTACGGAACTTGCGGATTTGAATAATCTTCAAACGTGCCCTCTGGCCTGCACCCAGAGCTTTGATCTCCCTCTTGACCAGGGTGACTGGAAGCCATCATAATCGTGACCTAAAATTACTGTAGAGAAGCCTATTCACTTTAGTGGCCATCTGCTTTGTTTCAGAAAACATTGACCTAAAGTCTCTAGTGATGAAGATAGCTTCCTGACAGAAAGGAGAAATTCTGTATCTCCCTCCGACATCATGGAGGAAGATATCATCAAGGTATATCCTTTATTTATTTTTTTTAGAGTAAAATAACTAAAATTTATTTTAAAATAAGGAGGTAGTTATGTGAACATGATGGATACATTGTTCGCAGTTTAAAAAAATGATAATTACAGCGCTAACATCACAAAACCTGAGCCAGTCTTAAGATGTAAAAAAACTTCGAAGATCAAGACACACGAAAGTTTATAATAGTTTGATTCTTTTTTTCCCCTGGCCTTTTAGGACTCTAGTATTCCACAAAGATACGCAAGAGTTTTTTACTGATGCTGATCTTTACTGGTGCTGATCCTATGACAAGAAACTTGACTGATTTGGCATCTGACCCTGCAACATCAAGGTATCTTTTCTTGCTTGGTGTCAGAACATTTCTACCAACTACCCTTTTGTTCTCTCTCTCCTTTTGGGTGCTGTGGTTTGCAAAAGAGGCATTGAGTGGCCATCGTGTTCGGTCTATAATCCTCTTTCAGCATGCTTCTCCCATCCTGGGAGGATCCTCCCAACACCCTTTATTTGGTGCTCCCTTCTCTATCTGAGCTGATTTTCCCCCTAGCATATGTGGGTGGCCTCCAAGCCATGCAGTGAACCTTCTGGTACTTATCTCAGCTATTCTTGGGTGTTAGTCTCCTATTTTGTGACTTTATGCTCCCCAGATGAATGCAATCTTTCTATGTCTGTCCTTCTCCTTCTGAGTCATTTCGCTTAACATGATATTTTCCACGCCCCTACCTACTTTTTTAAAAAAATTTTTTTATTAGTGAAACACCATGAGGTACAGTTATAGACTTATAAGTTTTTGTGCTTGGGTTTCAGTTATACCATGATCAAGTACCCATCCCTCCACCAGTGCCCATCCTCGTAACCCTCGAATCTTGTCCAGTGTGATCCTTCCCAGCTATGATTGTCATACTTGTCTCTGTTCTATCTTACCTACTCTCAGACCCCCACATACTTGGGGGCAGTTCCAACCATTGGCCAGTCCTCCTAGCCCCTATTTTCTCGGTGATGAATATTGTTCTTCTGCTATATATATATATATATATATATATATATATGGGCTGGAGCAATAGCACAGCAGGTAGGGCGTTTGCCTTGCACGCAGCCAACTTGGCCGACCCAAGTTCAATTCCTCTGCCCCTCTCGGAGAGCCTGGCAAGCTACCAAGAGTATCTCGCCCGCACGGCAAAGCCTGGCAAGCTCCCCGTGACATATTCGAGATGCCAAACACAGTTACAAGTCTCACGATGTTACTTGGCCTGCTTGAGCAACTCGATGAACAACATTTTCCCGTATCACTTTTATTAGTGGTGTGTTCCAGTGTTCCTCTGAGCTCTTTATGCAACATTTTAACTAACAACTGCATTCTAAATTCTTAATCAGAGGCTTTATCATTAGTCCTGGTTGGTCATCTGGGCTACGGTCCTCACTCACTAAGCTTGATGGGTTTTTGGGTGTTGCTTTATCACTGTGACCTTTGCAGTTTGGAGTTGTTTGTGATCTGTCACTTGGTGCGGAAGAACCCACAGTTAGGGGCTGGAGCGATAGCACAGCTGGTAGGGTATTGGCCTTGCACAAGGCCAACCCGGGTTCGAACCCCAGCATCCCATAGGGTCCCCCAAGCACTGCCAGGAGTAATTTCTGAGTGCAGAGCCAGGAGGAACCCCTGAGCATCGCCGGGTGGGACCAAAAAGAAAAAAAATACCCACAGTTAGGTCTTATGTTTAAGATGTGTTATGGCGTGGTTAAGAAATGCATGACTATGGAATGAAACCCTCATGGGCGGGGTCCCCTCCTGACCTGGGAGGAACAAGGCACCATCTCGCCACCAACGCACCAGATTCCATAAAACCACCGTCACTTTGATTGCATCTCTCTAAGGAAAGTCTCTTAACGGTGAATTCCCACTTCATGGAATTTCTCATGCTTGAAAAGCCCAGCCTCGAGGATTTTTTTTTCCTCTTACAGTAGAAGTGATTTTTTAAAAAATTTTATTAGTGAAACGCCATGAGGTACAGTTGTAGACTTACAAACTTTTGTGCTTGGGTTCCAGTTATACAACGATCGAGTACCCATCCCTCCACCAGTGCCCATTCTCCATCATTTATATTTTTTAAAAAAAAAATTTGTTAGTGAAACACCATGAGGTAGTGTTGTAGATTTACAAATTTTTGTGCTTGGGTTTCAATTGTACATTGATCAAACACCCATCCCTCCACCAGTGCCCATTTTCCACCACCACGGGTCCCAGTATCCCTCCCACCCCCCATTCCCCCATCCCACCCTGCTTCTGTGGCAGGGTATTTCTTTTTGTTCTCTCTCTCCTTTGGGGTGCTGTGGTTTGCAAGAGAGGCATTGAGTGGCAATCATGTTTGGTCTACAGTCTACTTTCAGCATGCTTCTCCCATCCTGGGAGGATCCTCCCAACACCCTTCATTTGGTGCTCCCTTCTCTAGCTGAGCTCCCTTTTCCCCTAGAGTGTGTGACTGGCCTCCAAGCCATGGAGCAAAACTCCTGGCAGTAGAAGTGATTTTTGTTTAAGTACATCCTCTCTAAAAATATAGAAAGAGGGGCTGGAGAGATAGCACAGCGGGTAGGGCATTGGCCTGGCACGCGGCCGACTCGGGTTCGATTCCCAGCATCCCATAGGGTCCCCTGAGCACCTTCAGGAGTAACATCTGAGTGCAGAGCCAGGAGTAACCCCTGTGCATCACTGGATGTGACCCAAAAAGCAATATATATATATATATAGAGAGAGAGAGAGAGAGACAGACAGACAGACAGACAGACAGACAGACAGACATAGAAGGACTGCATTCATTTGTGGATTATAAAGTAACCGAATGGGAGATGAACACCCAAGGAGAGTAGAGATAAGGGCCAGGAGGATTGCTCCATGCCTTGGAAGCCGACCTCACATGCTGGGGGAAAAGGCAGCTCAGATAGAGAAGGGACCACCAAGTAAAGGGTGCTAGTAGGAGCCCGCTCAGGATGGGAGATGTGTGCTGAAAGTAGACTATGGACGGAACATGATGGCCACTCAATACCTCTATTGCAAACCACAACGCCCAAAAGGAGAGAGAGAGCAAAAGGGAATGTCCTGCCACAGAGGCGGGGCGGGGTGGGGTAGGGGGGATGGGGTGGTGGGGTGGTGGGAGGGATACTGGGACCACTGGTGATGGAGAATGGGCACTGGTGGAGGGATGGGTACTCCATCATTGTATGACTGAAATGCAAGCACGAAAGTTTGTAGGTCTGTAACTGTACCTCAGGGTGATCCACTAAAATGAATAAAGAAATAAATAAAAATAAAAATATATCTGGTTGTTGTTACTGTGTTAAGGATATAAAATAAAGGGGACGGGCAGAGTACTCATATATCAGGTAGGGAGTCTACTATTGAAGGAGTCTGACCTTGGTTCCGTTTCTGACACCTCACAGGGTCCTGTGAGCAGATCCAGTGATCCCTGAGTGCAGAGCCAGGACTAAGCGCTGAGCACCTCTGGAGGTGGTCTCAAAACAAAAACAAAATTTTTGCTTCGGGGGGAGGGGGTGGATGGGAGATCACATAGGAACAGCAGGAGAGTGAAGCAAACCCTGGGAGTGGGAGTAGAGTTGGAATATTATTGTGCCTAAGACAGAAATATCAATAGCTGTATTAATCACAGTTCTGTAGGAATTTTTCTTTTTTCGCTTTTTTGGGTCACAACCGGCGATGCACAGGGCTTCCTCCTGGCTCTGCACTCAGGAATCACTCCTGGCGGTGCTCGGGGGACCCTATGGGATTCTGGGAATTGAACCCAGGTCGGCCGTGTGCAAGGCAAACGCCCTACCCACTCTGCTATCACTCCAGCCCAATTACATGATAAAGATGGATTAACATATAATCATATGATTATCCTATAATGATTTTAAATGAATATTTATTAACAGACAGTGCTATTTATTAATAATAATGATGTAATCATCATATGATTATTTTATAATCCTTTATTAATAATAATTGATCATTGATTATGATATGATATAGAATGATTAATATGTAATTATATGTCATGGTCATGGTTCTCCCATTTTTCATTGATTTGCTCGAGCAGGAACCAGTAACATCTCCATGGTGAGATTTGTTTGACATCTTGAACACGCCACGGGGACCTTGCCAGGCTCTGCCGTATGGGTGGGATCCTCTTGAGAGCTTGCCGGGCTCTCCGAGAGGGGCAGAGGAATCGAACACGGGTCCGCCCAGTCGGCAGCATGTAAGGCAAACATCCTACCCGCTGTGCTATCGCTCCAGCCTGCAGGACAATGGGAATGTGAATTAAGCGATGGTGTCTGGGGCCGTTGAGATGGAATTAGGACTTGATACTCTCATCTTTGTCACTGGAGACGTAGGTGGGGCCATGGTCTTAGCGCCATCTCAAAGGCTCCGCCCACTTCCTGGAGCTATTTAATGGATCCGTCATCTGGTTTCTCACCTGGAGACTGCCCAGGGTACTGGGCCATGGAGGATGCAGTCCGTAAAGGGCTGAAACATGAAGTGATGGATTGATCGAAGCAACTACCTGCTACAGAAATGCATCCCTCTTTATTGATGCGATCAACAAGTGGACATGACTGTCCACATCTAGATCCAGATGAAGTATATATATGGGGCAAATGCATAGATTGTATATAAGGATAGACATGCAAGAATACACCCTGACATGCATACGTAGATAGAGATAAAATATTTATTAACTTTTTAGGCGATGAATACCAGTGTAGATGATAGATACCATTCAAGGTGATATAGGTGGTTACCAATATAGATGACAGATACCAATACGGATGACAGATATCAATACTCATGATATAGATGGTGTGCGATTGAAGATAGATGATAGATACCAATATAGATGCTATCGGTATTTACCAAAATAGGTGATAGATACCAATACAGATGACAGATATAAATATTGATTATATAGATGATATGTGATTGAAAATAGATGATAGATACCAATATCGATGCTATAGTTATTTACCAATATAAATGATACATACCAATACAGATGATAGATATCAATATTGATGATATAGAAGATCATGATCACGATCATAACCATCCTGTTGTTCGTTGATTACCTCGAGCAGGCCCTAGTAATGTCTCCTTCGTCCTAGCCCTGAGAATTTTTAAAAAGTGCCATATTCAAGGGTCTTTCAGGGTTAGGAGAATGAGACCCATTATTGTTACTGGTATTTGGCATATTGGGTGCGCCACGGGGAGTTTGCCAGACTCTGCTGTGTGGGCAGGTTACATTCGGTAGCCTGCCAGGTTGTCCAAAGTAAGAATGAGATAATAAGATGTCGCTTCCAGGAGCTGGGTTTTATAGTCTCTGGGTCTTGGCCATTGATGGGATTACACAGCTCCAGGGGCCAGTTGGTGGGTGTGACCCCCGCCTACTGGAATTTGGAGGATCTGGGTGGAGGATGCTCAGCCCCGATCCGAGCAGGCTTGGAGATCTCAACCCCGGGACCCACATATAGATGGTGTGTGATAGAATACAGATGATATCACTGTCACTGTTACCATCCTCCCGTTGTTCATCAATTTTCTCGAGCAGGCCCAGTAACGTCTCCATCATGACACTTTGTTGTGACTGTGTTTGGCACATTGAATATGCCACGGGGAGCTTGCCAGGCTTTGCCGTGCAGGTGAGATAACTCTTGGCAGCTTACCGGGCTCTCCGAGAGGGGCAGAGGCATCGAACTCGGGTCGACCATGTTGGCTGGGTGCAAGGCAAACATCCTACCTGCTGTACTATCGCTCCAGCCCAAAGACGATATCAATATTGATAATATAGATGATGTGTGATACAATGCAAACGATATAAATATTGGTGATACAGATGGTGTGTGATAGAATACAGATGACATCAATATTGGTAATATAGATCATGTGTGATACAATGCAAATGATATCAATATTGGTGATATAGATGATGTGTGATAGAACGCAGATGATATTAATATTGATAATACAGATGATGTGTGATAGATTATAGATGATATCAATATCGGTGATATAGACTGTCTATGATAGAGATTGGTAAAAGATAGTAGATTTAAGCAACAGTAGATAGAAAATATAGATAGATACTTAGAGATAGAAAAAGTGCTAAACTCTTTACAATAGCCAGAAACTGGAAGAAACCCGAGTGCCCAAGAACAGATGACTGGTTAAAGAAACTTTGGTATATCTACACAATGGAGTACTATGTAGCTCTTAGAAAAGATGAAGTCATGAAATTTACGTACAAGTGGTACAATATGGAAAGTATCATGCTAAGCGAAATGAGTCAGAAAGAGAGGGATAGACATAGAAAAATTGCATTCATCTGGGGGATATAAAGCAACAAAATATGAGATCAATACCTAAGAATAGCTGAGATCAACACCAGGAGGATTACTCCATAACTTAGAGGTCAGCCGGATATTCTAGGGGAAAGGGCAGTTCAGATAGAGAAGGGAACACCAAATGAAAGGTGTTTGGAGGATCCTCCCAGGAGGGGAGATGCATGTTGAAAGTAGACTATGGACTGAACATGATTGCCACTCAATGCCTCTTTTGCAGACCACAACACCCAAAAGGAGAGAGAGAACAAAGGGGAATGCCCTGCCACAGAGGCAGGGTGGGAGGGGGGGTGGGGGGAAATGGGCACTGGTGGAGGGATGGGTATTTGATCATTGTATGACCGAAACTCAAGCACAAAGATTTGTAAATTTACAACTGTACCTCATGGTGCTTCACTAAAAAAAAAAAAAGGGCTAAAATAGTAGATTGCTATGAAAGGTAAATTAATGCGTACAGAGAACTGAAGTATTGAACAGGTAGGCAATTAATGGAAGCAAGCAAGTAAGAAGGGTAGATATATCCAGCTATGTCCACATGCATTAGACACGATGAGGCTGAATTCTTACACCCACACCCTCATTCAAACTTCTCATGTAGAACAAGTCAACCATGGACTGTTCACCATTCTAATCGGATGTCATTTTGCCTATATGTTGATACTACGTTTTCTTTTCTTTTTTAATCTATTTATTTTATTTACATTTTAAAAACTTTTTATCGAGGGGGCTGGAGCAATAGCACAGCAGGTAGGGCGTTTGCCTTGCATGCAGCTGACCCGGGTTCGATTCCTAGCATCCCATAGGGTCCCCCGAGCACCACCAGGAGTGATTCCTGAGTGCAGAGCCAGGAGGACCACCTGAGCATCGCGGGGTGTGACCCAAAAAGAAAAAAAAACACCTTTTTTTTATTGAATGACTGGGAGATAGACCCTTACAAAGCTGCCCATGATTGGGATTCAGTCACACAGGGTTCCAACATCCGTCCCTCCACCAGGGCACATTTCCCACCACCAATGTCCTCAGTTTCCCTCGCATCACCTCCAACCCCCAGACCCTTCCTGTCTCCACGGCAGATATGTCTCTGTCTCTCCCTATCTCTTTCTCCCTCTCTTTCTCTCTCTCTCTCTCTCTGTGTCTCTCTGTCTCTCTCTCTCTGTCTCTCTCTCCTTATGGGCACCCTGGTTTGCAGTACAGATATGGAAAAGTGACCACGTATATCCTTTTCCCTCCTTGCATCTGTTGGAATTTTATGAGTACTTTATTTTTTTTTAACTTTTTTATCGAACCCCCTGCCCCTCTCAGAGAGAGCCCGGCAAGCTACCAAGAGTATCTCGCCCGCCCACACGGCAAAGCCTGGCAAGCTACCCATGACGCATTCAATACGCCAAACACAGTCACAACAAGTCTCATGATGGAGATGTTCCTGGTGCCCGCTCGAGCGAATCGATGAACAATGGGAGGACCCTAGCTAACTAACTAACTAACTAACTAACTAACTTTTTTTATTGAATGCCTGTGAGATAGACCCTTACAAAGCTGTTCATGGTTGGTTTCAGTCCTACAGTGTTCCAACACCCATCCCTCCACCAGGACACATTTCTCACCACCAGTGTCCCCAGGTTCCCTCCCATCACCCCCAACCCATCACCCACTTTTCTCTTTCTCTCTCTCTCTCTGTCTCTCTCCATCTTTCTGTCTCTGTATCTCTCTCCTTTTGGCCATTGTGGTCTGCAATATTGGACTTAACCACAAATTTTGTTTTATTTACTCTCCTCCCTGCAAACGTTAAAGACCTCTCCATTGTCTGTTTACTGGAGTACTCAGTGAAAGAATAACAAACACCCTCTCAGCAAAACCACAAATCCTGAACAGGAATGATGGACTGCACTGGGTGCTGAGCTGATGCTGTTCTGGGGACGAAATGTCTCCCCTCTGATCCACACAACTCCGGGGCGATGTTTCCTTTCCCCCAATAGCAGGTGAGTCCATCACGGTGGTTTCCGGGGGGCCGCAAGGGGACCAAGCATTCTTGGTGAGTGAATCAGTGGACTCCGGCGCTAGACCCTGAAAGAATTTGGCAAGGCCAACGTGCTTGGAAAACTGTCTTCGAGGCTGACCTCAGTGAGCTTGGGCAGATGCCGGGATTGGAAGCCAGTCTTTGCTGCGATAGAAATACCAGATGGATGAAACGGTCTCCTTCCAGACATCCTGGGAAGCGGTGACTTCAATGTAAATATTGAGCGTTGGTTACCAAGTTTCTGGGGCTGAACTCACCTCCGTCTCTGCTCCAGGACATGCTCCCCTTAGGCGGCATTTTGCTCCACGGGGACCTGTACTGGTCAGCTTTGCTGGGGAAACCAGAATTTCGGCGTCCCTCATTCTCTCTGCTCGAGAGCCGTGGTCCTCTGTTGTGTATGTGTTGTGTTATCCTGAGGGACGAAAAGCGAGACGCAGCAAGACAAACATGGGGTGATCTCATTCACAGGTGGCCCTCGGGGAGAGGAAACGGATGGATCAAATAAAACACAGATAAACGTTTAGATTTCAAGGCCCACGGAGAGCCGGCCAGCAGGACCGTGGGAGAGTTTGAAAGGCGATCGGGTGAAAGATAGGACTGGGCTTTTAGTTCTCTGCTTCATGTCTTTGACGCACGTGCTGATTTGTCATGTGTCCGCTAGTCTCTTGCACCATAGGGCAATGGGACTTCAAGAACAAGAACAGCTGTCACTGTCCTCCCGTTGTTCGTCGATTTGCTCGAGCGGGCCCAGTAACGTCTCCATCGGAGACTTTGTTGTTACTGTGTCTGGCATATCGAATACTCTCGGTAGCTTGCCGGGCTCTCCGAGAGGGGCGGAGGAATTGAACTCAGGTCGGCCATGTTGGCTGCATGCAAGGCAAACGCCCTACCGCTGTGCTATCGCTCCAGCCCTCAAGAACAGCATTAAATTAAATTAATTTATTTTTGGTATTTGGGGCCACAACCGGAGATACTCAGGGGTTCCTCCTGGCTCTGCACTCAGGAATCACTCCTGGTGGTGCTCGGGGGACCCTATCGGATGCCAGGGATCGAACCAGGGTCAGTGGTGTGCAAAGCAAATGCCCAACCCGCTATGCTATCACTCCACACCCAGCATTTTCTTTTAAAGAAAAAGAAAAAGACCTTCATTGGCTCTTTTCCAATCTTGTAGGGTCACTGTCACTGTCACTGTCCTCCCGTTGTTCATCAATTTGCTCGAGCGGGCCCAGTAACGTCTCCATTGGAGACTTTGTTGTTACTGTGTTTGGCATATCGAATATGCCACGGGGAGCTTGCCAGGCTCTGCCATGAGGGCGAGATACTCTCGGTAGCTTGCCAGGCTCTCCGAGAGGGGCGGAGGAATCGAACCCAGGTAGATGTAAGCAAAGCTGAGATGTGATGGCCATAAGGAGAGAAAGAGAGAGAGGGAGAGAGAGAGACAGAGACAGAGACAGAGAGACAGAGAGAGACAGAGACAGAGAGAGGTATCTGCTGTGGAGGTAGGCAGGGGGTGCGGGGTGAGGGGTGATGGGAGGGAACCTGTGGACATTGGTTCTGGGAAATGTGTCCTGGTGGAGGGACGAGGGTTGGAACACTATGTGACTGAATCCCAATCATGGGCAGCTTTGTAAGGGTCTATCTCACAGTCATTCAATAAAAAAAGCTGTGTCCACCCTCACTTCCCCCATGCTGATGTTTTATCTCATAAGGACATAATTGGTTAGAAAGAAGAACACACACACTTTTTTTTTCGGGATGGAGAGGGGTATCCAATTGGGTTACCCAAATTCCTGCCTCTCCTCCAACTAAGGGAAATGTATCCATGTCTCATAGTCATTCTCACAGACTTCACAAGCATCAGTCAACCCCTCTGGATTTCAGAGATCTGACCATCAGGGACCACACACTCTGGGGCCAGACACTCCTTCCTCAGACTCCAGGACACGGTCCTTCCTGACCCTTCCAGCTCTCAGGGGGTCCGGGCATCGGTGGCCAGTGGCTTTGTCCTTCCCGTCTTCAAGCCAGACCTTCTCCCTTCTCTCCTCTCTCTCTCTCTCTCTCTCTCTCTCTCTCTCTCTCTCTCTCTCTCTTCCATGTTCCTCAACAAGAGTCTTGTGATGACTTTGCAGATTCACTTGCATCAACCAAGCAGCCGTCTTGAGAACTCACTGTCACGAGATACCTATCCTATCCGCATACTCTGCTCTTCAAAGAAGGTCCAGTTGTTCGTGGCCTGTGGGCACGGATTTGATTTCTCTGGGGACACTTAACCCGGGGAGGCGGGAGGACGTTCATCAGGCAGTGTGAGGGGGCGTGTGTGTGTCAGTCTTCACCCACCTTTCCATGCTCCGGGAAAGAGTATCCCTGTGGATAGAACGTGGACATCTGCCGAGGCTTGAAGCAAAACTAGACCACCTTCTTCTTGGGCTTGCAGACCTCAGTGAATTCCCCGCAGCTCAACCCCTCTCTGAACCATCTCTGAGAAAAGTGAGAGGAACTGAATATTCCTGCTGATTCTGGTCTTCTCGTTCCTGGGAGCAAGTGAGAGCCTTTACGGGGGCTGTAACTGAGCCATCTTTGCATTTTTTTTAGGTTTCATTTTATTCACTTGATCACTTCACTTGATCCCCCATTATTCATCGATTTACTTGAGCGGGTGCCTGTAATGTCTCCATTCATCCCTGTTGCATGCTAGCGTAGCTCAATGGCATCTGTTCATTCTAGGAACATGCAGAGCCTCAAACCAATCATTCAGGTCTTGGCGAAGAAGTCTGACCATCTTGTAGGTGGGCATCCACGAGATCTTTTGATGTCACGTGGAATCCGGTCAGTAATGGCTCTAGTCCAGCGGTTGTCTGTAAGCCTCATTGCGTGTCCAGCCCATCTGATTATTATTATTATTAAAAATATTTTTTATTATTATATTACTTTATTATATTATTTTATTATTATATTATTTTTTATTAAAAATATTTTTTTAGGGGCTGGAGTGCTAGCACAGCAAGTAGAGCACTAGCCTTGCATGCATTCACCCAGATTCGATTCCCAGCATCCCGTAGGGTCCCCCAAGCACCGCCACGAGTCATTCCTGAGTGCATGAGCCAGGAGGAACCCCTGAGCAAAAAAAAAAAATTAAATTAAGTAGAGTGATAGCACAGCGTGTAGGGCGTCTGCCTTGCACGTGGCTGACCCAGGTTCAATTCCTCCGCCCCTCTCGGAGAGCCCGGCAAGCTACCGAGAGTATCTGGCCCGCATGGCAAAGCCTGGCAAGCTACCTGTGACGTATTCAATATGCCAAACACAGTCACAACAAGTCTCACAATTTGTTGTGAGATGTTCCTGGTGCCCGCTTGAGCAAATCAATGAACAATGGGAGGACAGTGACAGTGACATACTGTAAGAAAAACAGTTACCTAGTTTTCCAGAATTGGTTTTCAGTCATTGGTTCCAGCATTCATCCTATTAGCACTGTACGTTTCACTCCATGAATGTCCCTAATTTCTCTTCCACCATCCCCTACGCCAGCCTACCTCTATGGCAGGGACTTTTCTTACAGTCTCTCTCTGTCTCTCTGTCTCTCTGTCTCTGTCTCTCTCTCCCTCTCCCTCTCTTCCTTCCTCCTTTTGGGCATTAAAGTTCACAGTACAGGCACTGAAAGATCATTCTGCTGTCCCTTTACCTCTTTTCAGCGCTCAGTTCTTGTCCAGTGATCCTTTTCAACTGCCATTGACCTAGCTGTCTTAGAGAAGGGACCTCTGTGACTATGGTCTTGGCCCTTTTGAGTGAGACATGCGTCCCACATCAGGAACTGACCCACGTCTAGGGCAGGGGGTCGTCAAGGAACGCAGGTCTAGCCTGGTCCAAAGTGGGTGTGTATATGCAGAGCTCCGGCATCCAGCCCCCAAGCATGAAAAGGAAGAATGCTTAAATAGAGAGAGACAGAGATAGACAGATGAGAGAGAGAGAGAGAGAGAGAGAGAGAGGAGAGAGGTCAGAGAACCAAGATCAAACAGAGACATATAAAAAGGAGTAAGAGAGAAAGCTAGAGAGAGGTGAGAGGGAGAAAGAGATCAGAGACAGATAGAGATGAGAGAGAGACAGATAAGACAGACAGCAGAGATAAGAGATTGGGCAGAGAGAGGGAAGAATAGAGAGAGCAGAGCGAGATCCAACCTAGAGACGAGATAAGATAGAGAGTGACAAAATTACACAGGGGCAGGAGATAGAGACGACAGAGAGAGAGAGGGAGAGGGAAAGACAGGAAGAGAAAGGGAGAGAGAGGGAGAGAGTGTGATAAAATGAATGAACTAGACAGGATCAAGAGACAGAGATCGGGGCTGGAGCAATAGCACAGTGTGTAGGGCATTTGCCTTGCATGCGGTCAACCCGGGTTCGATTTCCAGCATCCCAGAGGGTCCCCCAAGCACTGCCAGGAGTCATTGCTGAGTGCAGAGCTAGGAGGAACCCCTGAGCATTGCCAGATGTGACTCAAAAAGCAAAAACAAAAAAAAGAAAAGAGAGAGAGATGACAGAGAAAGAGGGAGAGAGAGGAAGAGAGAGGGAGAGAAAGAAGGAGAGAGAGGAAGAGAGAGGGAGAGAAGAGAGAAAGGGAGAGAGAGTGATGAAATAAAACAGGGACAAGATATAGAGAGATGATGGAAAGAGAGATGGAGAAATCGAGGGAGAGAGTGTGATGAAATAAATGAAACTAGACAGAGACAGATGATGGAGAGAGAGAGGGAGGGAGAGATGGAGAGAGAAAGAGAGGGAGAGAGAGAGAAAGAGAGAGGGAGAGAGAGAGACCCCTTCAACCTAAACCAGCTTCTTCTAATGAAGTACGTCCTGTTTCCCAAATAAAGCACCATGAATAAACACAATGGATTCTGACAAAACTCCAAGGAATAAACTCTCTCTGTCTCCCTCTCTCTCTCTCTCTCTCTCTCTCTCTCTCTCTCTCTCTCTCTTTTCAACTTTTCACATCTGGAATTTGCTGGTTCTGTCACATCAGCACTTTTTTTTTTTAAACGCAGCTGAAACATTGGCAAGCCAGCCACGCATGAAAGCAAGCCTTGAGGCTCTTAGATGCCAGGTCTTGTTCTCCTGGATGGAGCATATATAGGACCTGCCTCCGTGGACAGGAACGGAGGCAGCCGCGGGAGAGATCGTCTTTTATTACTTTCCTTACATTTTACCGTTCCCACACTCACGGGTGGATGTGTGTCTAGATGCCTCATCCAGGGAGTATAGCTTCACACCCCCGGACTCTGCATCCAGTCTGGGGATGAGGGAAGAACTTTCCATCATTAACGAGAAGCATATGCTGAGGTTTGGATGACATCAGGCTGATTCCTCTCGGATGATGGGACCTTGGGAATTCTCTGTAAATTGTATGTGTGTGTGTGTGTGTGTTTGGGGGACGACACACAGTGAGAGCCACAGAGCTTACTCAGCACTGGAATTCACACCAAACGAGGAAGAACAAAAAAACAAAAATGAGATCAAAGCAGATGAAAGGGCTCTCCAAGGGACAGGGTACCATGAGGAAGAAGTTTGGCGCTGGGCAGAGAATGACTGTGACTTCTGCAGAACGTCTCCCCGTCACCGCCCCAGCAAACAGTGCCACGAGAAATGAACTGCAGGCTAGCTCCGAATCTCCATGAGAAAAGACACATGCCCACTCCTCCTTGGCCAGCCCCACACCCCTACCCCACCTCCCTCCTCCCCTCTCCTACTCAATCTCGCCCCGTGAGTCACTCCTTGGACGCCAACATCTCCCAACTCTCCTGGGCACCCAACACCCTTTGGGTGCTGGGCCACCTCGTCAGTGTTCTCTTTCACCATTTCTCAAGTCTTCCACCCCCAAAATGGTCCGCCGTCAGAGAGGGTGAAGGGATGGCATTCAAGAGAAAGATGGGGAAGGGGACACATGGCGGCAGGGGCTCAGAATGCCATTGCTATGAGGGCAGACATTCGCGACTTCTTCCCTCTTTTCCAAAACACTGTTTTAACTCTCCTACCAACCCAATTTCTTCCTTCCTTCCTTCCTTCCTTCCTTCCTTCCTTCCTTCCTTCCTTCCTTCCTTTCTCTTTCTCTCTCTTTCTTCCTTCCTTTCTCTCTTTCTTTCTCTTTCTTTCTTTCTTTCTTTCTTTCTTTCTTTCTTTCTTTCTTTCTCTATCTCTTTCCTTCTCTCTTTCTTTCTTTCATTTCTTTCTCTCTTTTTCTATTTTCTTTCTCTTTTCTTCCTTTCTCTCTGCTATGTTCTTTCTCCTTTAATTCTTTTCCTTTCTTCTTTCTTTCTCTTTCCTTCCTTCCTTTCCTTTCTTTCATTCCCTCTTCTTTCTTTCTTTCTCTTCTTCCTTTCTTCCTTTCTCTCTCTTTTTCCTTCCTTCCTTCCTTCCTTCCTTCCTCCCTCCCTCCCTCCCTCTTTTCTCTCTCTCTTTCTTTCTCTCTTCTTTTCTTCTATTTCTTTCTTTCTCTCTTTTTCTATTTTCTCTCTTTTTCTATTTTCTTTCTCTTTTCTTCCTTTCTCTCTGCTATGTTTTCTCCTTTAATTTTTTCTTTCTTCTTTCTTTCTTTCTCCTTTCTTTCTTCTTTCTCCCTTTTTCTTTCTTCCTTTTATTTCTCTCTTTCTCTTTTTTCTATTTTCTTTCTCTTTTCTTCCTTTCTCTCTGCTATGTTCTTTCTCCTTTAATTCATTTTCTTTCTCCTTTCTTTCTTTCTTCCTCCCTTCCTTTCTCTCTCTATCTTTCCTTTCTTTCTTTCTTCCTTCATTCATTTCTCTCTTTCTTTCTTTCTTTCTTTCTTTCTTTCTTTCTTTCTCCTTCCTTTCTTTCTCTCCTTCCTTTCTTCCTTCCTTTCTCTTCTTTCTTTCTTTCTTTCTTTCTTTCTTTCTTCTTTCTTTCTTTCTTCTTTCTTTCTTTCTCTCCTTCCTTCCTTCCTTCCTTCCTTTCTCTCTTTCTTATTTGTTCTTTGTTTCTCTCTTTCTATCCTTCCTCCCTCCCTCCCTCCTTTCTTTCTTTCTTTCCTTTTTTTTTCTTTTTAGTGTGTGGTAGTGATGGTGGTGGAGACATTTATCTGTATCTGTATTTCTTTTTCCTGGCTGAATAATAGCTTTATTTATTTATTTTTAAATTTATGTGTGCTTGTTTAGAGTAGGACAATAGCCAAGATATAAAAACAACCCAAATGCCTAATTATTATTAGTTTGTTTGTTCACTTTTGGGGTCACACCCATCGATGCTCAGTGGTTACTGCTGGCTCTGCACTCAGGAATTACCTGGCGGTGCTCAGGGGACCTTATGGGATGTCAGGGATCAAACATCTGTTGGCCATGTGCAAGGCAAATGCCCTCGCTGCTGTGCTGTCATTCCAGCCCAGCAAATGCCTAACTACAAATGAATAGATCAAGAAGTTGTGGCATTGAGGGCCAGAGAGATAGCCCAGTGGGTGGGGTCCTTACCTTGAATGCAGCCCACCCAGAATCCACAGCATCCCATTGGGTTCCCCGAGCACCGCCAGGAGTCATCCCTGGGTGCAGCGCCAGGAGTCACCTCTGAGCATGGCTGGGTTTGACGCAAAACCAAAACCAGTTGTGTGGCATACACAGACAGTGGATGCAATGCCAAGTGAGGACCCTCTCGTGCCGTTTGCAGCCACCCAGACAGAATTGCAGGGCACTACAGAGATATTTTTTTCACCCACAATACGCAACTCAACTTCCGGTGCTTCAGCTGCTATGAGCTGTTCAGCCCATCCCACACTGGTCAATAAGAGGTGGCCTTTTACTCCAAACCAACAGCTGATAGCCTTGAGTTCGTCCCGATCCCAAAGGCGAAGGGACAGCCACCAACTTCCTCCGCTTATACGGTGCCATCGCTATTGCAATGTTGCTCATCCACTTCCCGGGTTGAGCGTGGGCTCTCATACCCCTCTCCTCGTCCTTGCTGCGGTAGTCGTGAGGGACGATCTAGGGCCGAGGGTGGACACTGGCCCTTGGGCCCTCCCCGTGTTTTCTGCTGTCTTGGAGATTTTTTGTTCTCACTCTCAGAAGCTCAGCCTCTCAGACATGGAGGGGGGAAAAAAAAAACATGTTTCAGCGTGTTGCAACTGAAGGAATTTTTTTTTTAATTTTTAAATTTTTATTAGTGAGACACCATGAGGTACAGTTGTAGATTTACAAATTTTTGTGCTTGGATTTCCATTGTACAATGATCGAGTACCCATCCCTCCACCAGTGCCCATTCTCCACCACCAAGTGTCCCAGTATTTCTCCCATCCTCCATCCCCCCATCCCACCCTGCCTCTGTGGCAGGGCATTCCCCTCTGTTCTCTCTCTCCTTTTGGGTGTTGTGGTTTGCAAAAGAGACATTGAGTGGCCATCGTGTTCGGTCTACAGTCCACTTTCAGCATGCAAGGGGCGTTCTTTTTAAAATTTTTTTGGAACTATTTTATTATTTTTTAAAAATTTTTATTAGTGAACCACCATGAGGTACAGTTGTAGACTTACAAATTTTCGTGCTTGGATTTCAATTATACAATGATCGAGTACCCATCCCTCCACCAGTGCCCGTTTCCCACCACCACGGATCCCAGTATCCCTCCCACCCCCCACCCCCCATGCCCCCCCCCCCCCGCCTCTGTGGCAGGGCATTCCCCTCTGTTCTCTCTCTCCTTTTGGGTGTTGTGGTTTGCACCCGAAGGGATTTTGTGAGTGAGGGGTCAAAGCCTTGGACACAGGACTCAGCCAACTGAGGCCATGAAGCAATTTCACCGCCTCCCACACCATTCCGGATTTCCACCCGCTGGTGGGCTGATCAATGGAGACGGCAGATAAGGAGGATCAACTTTTTTTTTCTTTTTGGGCCACACCCAGTTACTTTTAGTCACTATCACTATCACTTCGTTGTTCATCGATTTGCTTGAGTGGGCGCTAGTACCGTCTCCACCCATCCCTGTCACGTGCTAGTGTAGCCCGAAGGCATATTGGGGGCTCTTTCAGGGTCAGGAATATTAGGACCAACATTGTGACTGTTTTTGGCATAGCGAGTACGCCACGGGGAGCTTGCCAGGCTTTGCCGTGCGGGCGGGATTCTCTCAGTAGCTTGCTGGGCTCTCCGAGAGGGATGGAGACTTTTGGTAAGCAAAATAAATTAGAAAGAAACTTAAAAGGAAATTATTAGGGGCTGGAGCAATAGCACAGCGGGTAGAGCGTTTGCTTTGCACGCGGCTGACCCCGGTTCGATTCCCAGCATCCCATATGGTTCCCTGAGCACCGCCAGGAGTAATTCCTGAGTGCATTAGCCAGGAGTAACCCCTGTGCATCGCTGGGTGTGACCCAAAAAGACAAAATAAATAAATAAAGGAAGTTAGAAAAGTGTTTGCCTATCTTGACTATTGTTTGGAGTGCTGCAGGGGACTTTCTCTGCCTCTGAGGGTCTGAGTTTTGTTTTGTTTTGTTTTTGTGGTGATGCTCAGGGGTTCCTCCTGGCTCTGCACTCAGGAATCACTCCTGGCGGTGCTCGGGGGACCCTAGGGGATGCTGGAGATCGAACCTGGGTCAGCCCCATGCCAGGCCAATGTCCTCCCCACTGGGCTATCATTCTAGCCCCTCTCTCTCTTCCTTCCTTCCTCCCTCCCTCCCTCGCTCCCTCCTTCTGTCCTCCCTCCCTCCCTTCCTTCCTTCCTTCCTTCCTTCCTTCCTTCCTTCCTTCCTTCCTTCCTTTTCTTTCTTTTTTTGCTTTTTGGGTCCCACCCGGCGATGCTCAGGGCTTCCTCCTGGCTCTGCACTCTTAGGAATTACTCTGGGTAGTGCTCGGGGGACCCTATGGGATGCTGGGAATCGAATCCAGGTCAACCGCTTGCAAATCAAATGCCCTCCCCACGGTGCTATCGCTCCAGCTCTGGATGCCAGGGCCCTTTGGCAAGCAGTTTTCTTGTTCCTCCCTCCCCTGGGGGCTGGGCGGGGCACGAAAACACTCCAATTTGTTGGAAAGCAAAGTCTGGACCGGTTCTCTGACCCTGCCAGCCGGTACCAAAACTCCTTTTGCAGAGGCCCTGGGCAACGAAGAAATTAATGAAGGGACTTTTCCTGGCGGGGAAGGAGACCGAGGCAAAGGCACTCGGGGAATTCAGCAGGAGACCTGGGTCGGGCTGACATGCTGTCGGGTCGGCCTGGGTTTCTGTGTTCCCTGCTGAACCCAAAGAAGTGTTTGAACTCCCCTCCTTGGCCACAACTAAGGGGAGGAAGGAGAGAAAACAGGAACAGAGAAAACAAAGCACTTCGCAAACAGGAACAGAGCAAACACACACACACACACACACACACACACACACACACAAACACACACAATTTCCTTCTGCGTGTTTCTCAGAGAAAACAAATTGTCTGCCGACTGAAGCTTGTAGCACTGGGAGTTGGCATTCTTTTTATTTTTATTATTATTTAAAATTTTTTTTTTTCTTTTTGGGTCATACTCGGCAATGCTCAGGGGTTCCTCCTGGCTCTGCACTTAGGAATCACTCCTGGCGGTGCTCGGGGGACCCTATGGGATGCTGGGAAAATCGAACCCGGGTTGACTGCGTGCCAGGCAAACGCCCTCCCCGCTGGGCTATCGCTCTGGTCTCTGGATGTCAGGGACGCATGGTGAGATGGTGAGAGGGACGTATTGGACAGAAACGCAGCCACTGGTGACCATCCCAGGCAGTGTTCAGAAGTCCCAGGGGCCCGTCCTGATGATTCTCTGCCATCCGGATCTGTGGCTTCCTGTGGGGACCTAGGGATCCGGTGCCCCTTGGGTTGTGTCCTACTGGGGGGTCACATGAGGCATCGGAGAGAGCTTGGGTGCCCTTTGGCTGCCTCTGGTGATATTCAAGATGTTTTGGGCTGTGCCAGGCTCAGGGAACCAAGCGGTGTCTGGGATCAAGACAGAATCTGCCACATGAAGAGCCGATGACATTATTATTATTATTATTATTATTATTATTATTATTACTGCAGGAGTACTGCTATTTGGGCTGGAGCAATAGCACAGTGAGCAGGGCAGCCGACCCGGTCGACCCAAGTTCGATTCCTCCAGCCCTCTCAGAAAGCCCGGCAAGCTACCAAGAGTATCTCGCCCACATGGCGGAGCCTGGCAAGCTCCCCATGGCGTATTCGATATGCCAAACACAGTAACAACAAGTCTCACAATGGTACGGAGGCCACTCGAGGCCACTCGAGCAAATTGATGAACAACGGGAGGATGGTGACAGTGACGACTATTTATTTATTCAGCCTTTGATGAATCTGATTGAATTGGGCATGAACTCCCTGTCGTTTTTTTAAAATTCAGAATGTTAATTTTATTATGATTACTATTTTATCCCCATGAGATGCAGTTATAAAGCCTTCCCTGGGGCTGGCGTGATAGCACAGTGGGGAGGACGTTTGTCTCACATGCAGCTGATCTGGGTTCAATTCCCAGCATCCCATAAGGTCCCCTGAGCACAGCCAGGAGTAAAATTTCTAGATGCAAAGCTAGCAGGAACCCCTGTGCATCACTAGGTCAGACCCCAAAACAACAAGAACAAACTTTCCTGTTTGAGTTTCAGTCATACAATGATCGATCACCCCAACCCTCCACCAGTGCACACATTCTCCACCACTAATGTCCCCAGCATATCCCCCATCCCACCCCTCCCCCTGCCTGTTGGCAATCTCCCCCCATACCCAAAGAGCCCCATCAAAAAAAATAATTATAAATTTTTTTTTAATAAAAACGCTGGGAGTGAATGTCTTTGTTTTGGCTTTGGGACCACACCCAGGGGCGCTCAGGTCTTACTCCACGCTCTGGACCCACGGATCAATCACTCCTGCTGGGACTTGAGGGATAATGTAGAGGGTTGGGATTCGAACCCGGGTTAGCCCTTGTGCAAGGGAAGCACCTGATCTGTGATAGCATCTCTGCAGCCACCGAGGCTGTACTTGGAAGATGCAGATGGTTATTCTCTTTTAAATTTTTTATTAGTGAATCACCGCGAGGTACAGTTACAGGCTTACAAGCTTTAGTGCCTGCGTTTCAGTCATACAATGATCGAGTGCCCATCCCTCCACCAGTGCCCATTCCCCACCATCAATGGTCCCAGGATCCCTCCTACCACCCCCAACCCACCCCGCCTCTGTGGCAGGGCATTCCCTTTTGCGCTCTCTCTCTCTCTCTCTCTCTCTCTCTCCTCTCTCTCTCTCTCTCTCTCTCTCTCTCTCTCTCCTTTTGGGTGTTGTGATTTGCAGTAGAGGTATTAATTGGTCATCGTGTTTGGTCTATAGTCTACTTTCAGCACACATCTCCCATCCCGAGCGGGTCCTCCTAGCACCCTTTACTTGGTGTTCCCTTTTCTACCTGAGCTGCCTCTCCCCCAGCATGTGAGGCTGGCTTCTAAGCCGTGGAGCTAACCTCCTGGTCCTTATCTCTACTTTTCTTGGGTGTTAGTCTCCCATTCTGTTACCTCCACGATCACGATCACGATCATCCTGTTGTTCGTCAATTGCCTTGAGCAGGCACCAGTAACGTCTCCTTCTTCCTAGCCCTGAGATTTTAAAAGAGCCATTTCAATGCTCTTTCAGGATTAGGAGAAGGAGACCCATTATTGTTACTGGTATTTGGCATATTGAGTACGACACAGGAAGTTTGCCAGACTCTGCCGTGTGGGCAGGATACTTTCGGTAGCCTACCAGGTTCTCCAAAGGAAAAATAAGATAATAAGATGTTGCACGGCCGTGAATGTGGCCGTGTGCTTCTGGGAGCTGGGTTTTATAGTCTCTGCGTCTTGGCCATTGATGGGACCAACCTGGCACTGGCGGCAGCTGGTGGGTGTGACGCCTACCTACTGGAAGATGAGGGGGGTCTGGGTGGAGGAGAGCCCAGTCCCAATCCGAGTAGGCTTGGAGACCTCAGCCCCGGGACCCGCATGCCTGGGTTCCTCTGCCAGTTCTTTCATGCATGAGGCCTGTCCAGACGTGTGGAGAGTGGTCCCAGCATGGCTGTGGTCTCTTACTTTATATTCCAAAAATGAGTACAATCCTTCCATGGCAGACGGTTATTTTACATGCCAGAAGTGATGACTCATCTCGTCCACCTCTCTCCGCCGTACACCCCTCTCTCAGCTGTGAACAGAAGGAAGCAGACACACCTGTTTCCCATCATCCTCTGGAAACATGTGCCCTGGCTGGTGACGCATGCCAGCACGTAGATTCCATGGAATCTGGACACGGGAGAAGGGGGGAGTTAAGGAGAGCCTATTGGGCCCATGAGCCACAGAGAGACCCAAATGGCATTTGGATCCGGATCATGGAAGCCGGAGATCTCGAACGGAGCCAAGACCACGGAGAAAACACGCGGGGAGAATGGAGTGGGTTCTCTGGAGATGGTGAGGACGAAACGCACTTCTATCTGCACCCTTGATGAGAAGGAGCTCTTCCTCTTTTCCCTCAGTGGCAGAGAAGTTGGTGTTTCCTGCTGCAGGCGCTGTGCCTTCAAATTTCCACTTCTCTTGCAAACCAAGAGTGATAGCACAGTGGGGAGGGCGTTTGCTTTGCACGCGGCCAACCTGAGTTCAATTCCTCTGCCCCTCTTGGAGAGCCCGGCAAGCTCCTGAGAGGATCCCGCCCACACGGCAGAGCCTGGCCAGCTCCCCGTGGCGTCTTGGAGATGTCAGACACAGTCACCACGAGTCTCACCATGGAGACGTGCCTGGTGACCGCTCGAGCAAATTGATGAACAAGGGGAGGGCAGTGCTACAGTGCTACAGTGTTTGCAAATCATAATGCCCCAAAGGAGAGAGAGAGTCTGGGGGAAATTGTCTGCCATGGAGGCAGAGGGAGGGTAGGATGGGGAGGGATACTGGAGACATTGGTGGTGGGGAATGGGCACTGGTGGAGGGATGGGGGTTCCATCATTGTAGGACTGAAACTCAAACATGAAGGCTTTGTAACTGTATCTCATGGTGAATCACGGTCATGGTCCTCCCGTTGTTCGTCAATTTGCTGGAGCGGGCCCAGAAACGTCTCCATTGTGAGACTTCTTGTTACTGCGTTTGGCATATTGAATATGTCACTGGTAGCTTGCCAGGCTTTGCCATGCAGGCGAGATACTCTCGGTAGCTTGCCGGGCTCTCCGAGAGGGGCAGAGGAATCAAACCCGGCTCGGCCAGGTCGGCTGTGTGCAAGGCAAATGCCCTACCACTGTGCTATGGCTCCAGCCCATCTCATCTAATTAAAAAAGAAAGAAAGAAAATGTTTGGGAAAAAAAGTGTTCTTGGGGGCTGGAGCGATAGCCCAGCACGGAGGGCGTTTGCCTTGCACATGGCCGACCTGGGTTCAATTCCCAGCATCCCATAGGATCCTCCGAGCTCCGCCAGGAGTCATTCCTGAGTGCAGAGCCAGGAGGAACCCCTGAGCACCTCCAGGTGTGACCCAGAAGGGGAAAAAAAAAGTGTTCACTTAAAAAAAAAGGAAAAAATATTCCACTTCGCTCTGCCAGTCTTACAAAGACCATTACACCGATTTCTTTCCTAAAGAAATAGCAATAATAAAAGTTATAATGTGAAGGGAAAATCCAACGAATGGGGCGTCTCCAACGGGGAGTGGAAAATTCAGCGCCAGAGTCCAGCTCCTTGGCCAGCGTCCCCAGCGCAGAAGGGACGAGACCACCACGGGCTGGGGCTTTGGGGGAGATTTGCAGATTTCCACGGAGGGGCTTTGAGCTTGCTAAAGGGTGGGACCCCTCACAACTCTGCTCCTTTGCAAGGCGACATCTGGACGTAGGAGAAGGAGACTGTGAAGGAGAGCTTAGTGGGACGAGAAACCGAGGAGAGGCAGAACAATTGCTGTAGGCACACTGGGGGCCAGGACCCCCTCACCCCACTGACTTGTGCCGTGCCCAAGCTCATGGCATATTCCATCCTTCGATCGATTTTCTCGTTTTGGAGGCGTTACTGGCACGCTGGCGAACACGCACCTCCCAAGAGGAACCGGAAGAGCTACGCCCAGAGTATCACGCTTCACTCAAGTGAGAGAAGGAATCCCAAGTTCTGACCTCCGAGGATCAGGGACACCGCCACCGTCTCCTTTTCCAAGAAGGCGTCGAATTTCAAATGGGTCGGACATGTGTTGCAACTTGGAGGTGACTGTGGGACTAGAGCCATTACCGTAGACTGGATTCCATGGGGACGTCAAAAGAACACCTGGCCGCCCACTTACGAGATGGTTGTTCTTCAATAAGACCCTGAATGAGGGGCTGGAGCGATAGCCCAGCGGGGAGGGCATTTGCCTGGCACGTGGCCAACCTGGATTCGATTCCCAGCATCCCATAGGGTCCCCTGAACACCGCCAGGAGTGCAGAGCCAGGAGTAACCCCTGTGCAGCGCCGAGTATGACCCAAAATTTAACAAAAAAGACCCCAAATATACAGTTTGAGGCTCTTTGTGTTCCTGGAGCGAGCAGACGCCATTGGGCTACACTAGCATGTGACAGGGATGAAGGGAGACGTTACTGGAGGCAGCTTGAGCAAATTGATGAGCAAGGGGATGACAAGGGATACAAGTGATACGATTTTTGGAGGTGTTAGGTCTTACACCTGGCTCTGTGTTCGGATGTCACCTGGAGCAGTGGTCAGGCACTGGGGAGGGCAGCATGCAAACCAAGTATCCTCCGTGCTACGCGTATTTCTCAGACCTCACTAATGCTTTTCTTTCTAAGCAGATGCTTTTGTTTTGTTTTGTTTTTTCTTCTTATATTTATTTATTGAATCACTGTGGGAAAAGTTACAAAGCTTTCAGGTTCAAGTCTCGGTCATCCAACGGTCAAACCCCTTTCCCTTCACCGGTACTCATTTTTTAACCACCAAGAACCCCAATATACCCCCCTCCCACCCCTCCCAGTGCCTGTGAGGCAGATGATTTCTACTTAACTCTCTCTACATTGATTACATCCATGATTTCGACAAAAGATGTACCATTATTGTTTGGAATTCCCCCCTCAACAATCAGAATTGCTGAAAAGGCATTGTGAAATAATTTGTTTTCTATAGCTGGTTGTGAGAACCAAAAAGCACAGACTCAGAACCCACTGCACCATCCCGCTCGAAAAGGCAGGTGCACGGCTGTTCTGATCACACCCTTATCCTTCTGCACCTTGGGCCAGGTCCAAAGCCCTTGTGTGTGTGGAGATGGTGTTTCCCTGGTCCAGAGGGACTCACGGACCTCACTGTAAAGAGGCTTCTCCGGTAAGACACGGCAGAGACGTTTGCAGAAAACTGCTTTCCTCTGTCTATCTCAGTTCCCCACCTGAGGGTTTCAGGTGGCTTGACTGCAAGTGGAAGATGGTGCTTGGGGAAAGGTGGAAGAGTTGGAGTGGTCTGATGTAATGGGGGAAGAGAGACAGAGAGAGAGAGAGAGAGAGAGAGAGAGAGAGAGAGAGAGAGAGAGACGCAAGAGGAAGGTGGAGTGCAGGAAAGGATGCTATGGGGAAAGGTAGGGAGGAAGAGGAAAGGCAGGGCAGAGAAAGAAAATTATGAGAGGAGGAAGATAGGAAGGAAGGGAGGAAGGGAGAGAGTGAAGGGAGAAAGGGAGGGAGGGAGGAAGGGAGAGAGGGAGGGAGGGAGGAGAGGTGGGGAGGGAAGGAAGGGAGGAAGGGAAGGAGGGAAGAAAGGAAGGAAAGAATAAAGGAAGGGAGGGAGGGAGGAAGGGAGAAAGGGAGGGAGGGAGAATAGATGAAGGGAGGGAAGGAAGGGAGGGAGGGAGGAAGGGAAGAAGGGAGAAAGGAACGAAGGAAAGAAGGAAGGGAGGAAGGGAGAGAGTGAAGGAAGGAAGGGAGGGATGGAGGAAAGGAGGGAGGGAGATCGGGAGGGATGGAGGATGGATGGAGGGAGGAAGGAAGGGAGGGAAGAATGGAGGAAGGGAGAGAGGAAGGAAGGAAGGAAGGAAAGAAGGAAGGAAGGAAGGAAGGAAGGCAGGAGGGAGGAAGGAAGGAAGGGAGGGAGGGAGGGAAGGAAACAAAGAAGGAAAGAAGGAAGGGAGGAAGGAAGGGAAGAAAGGAAAGAATGAAGGAAAGAAGAAAGGGAGGAAGGAAAGGAGAAAGGGAGGGAAGGAGGGAAGGAAGAAAAGAAGAAAGGAGGGAAGGAATAGAGGGAGGGAGGGATGGAGGGAGGAAGGGAGGAAGGGAAACGGAGGAAGGGAGAGGGGAGGGAGGGAAGGAAGGAAATAATGAAGGAAAGAAGGAAGGAAGGGAGAAAGGAATAGAGGGAGGGAAGGAGAGAGGGAAGGAAGGAGGGGAGTGAGGGAAGGAGGAAGAGAGGGAGGGAAGGAAGAAGGCAGGAGGCAAGCAGGGAAAGAAGGAAAGGAAGGAACTGAGTGAAGGAAGGAAACAGAGGGAATCATGGAAGAAGAAAGGGAAGTAGGAAGAAAAGAGGGATGGAGTAAGGAGACACGGCAGAAGGGAAAGGAGGGAAGGAGACAAGGAAGGGTGAGAAGAGATTGAAGAAGTAAGGAGAAAGGGAGGGAGGGAAGCCGGTAAGGAGGAAAGAGGGCGGCGAGGGGTGGAAAGAGAGGAGGGAGGAAGGAGGAAGAAGTGGCTTGTTCCCACAGTGTGATCCACCCCTGCAAGTCTGTGCTGCAGAAACCAGCTCTTCCAGCTGAGGGGAAAATGTGCACACATCACTGTGTTCTGGAAGGATCGACTTCTTGCAATCCAAGCTCCAGAGACCTTCCTGTCATCCCTCACTTTTGAGGCCTGAGATTCCGTTTACACAATTTCTCTTGGTCCCGTCCAGTTTGGACGGTAGAAGCTTCCCATTCTACCTGCTTGGAGGTGGCTGTCGGGTTTGGGTGGCAAAGATTTGCCGAGAAAGAACTGTTTCCGTGCGGGATTTATCAGTTCCTGCACTTCTGAGATTCCCAACTTGGCCCGTGAAAGCTCGGAAATCCCTATCCCCGGGCAGAGCTACCCACAGCCACTGGCTCTTCAGAGGCTGCCAGATGGGGACCCAGCCCCTCGCTTAGGTCTCGTTGTTCAGAATCACTCCGAAGTCTTTGCCTTGAATTCACTTGCATTTTCGGTTTGCGTCTGAGAACAGGATGCCACGTGGTGGCCTTCGACCCTCTTCCTGAAATGAGGGAATCGCCCTATAAAAAAAAACTTGCTGCTGGAAAAGAACGGAGGGCACAAGCTAGTAAAAACAGTCTAGTAAAATCTAATTATAGGAGCGTGAAAGGCCACAGAAGCGATTTTTCTCTGTAGAGTAACAGAGTCTTCTGGGGGCGCGAGGGCTGGGTTTGGGGTAGGGAGTCGGGGGGATGGAAACGTTGGCTGAATCTTAGGAGGGGATTAAAAAAAAAAGATTTTGCAGCTGGAGCGATAGCACAGCGGAGAGGGCGTTGGCCTGGCACGCGACCAACCCGGGTTCGATTCCCAGCATCCCATAGGGTCCCCGAGCACCGCCAGGAGTGATTCCTGAGTGCATGAGCCAGGAGTGACCCCTGAGCATCACCGGGTGGGACCCAGAAAGCAAAATAGATAGCACTGTCTGTAGCACTGTCCTCCCATTGTTCATCGATTTGCTCGAGCGGGCACCAGTAATGTCTCACGACCAATTGTGAGACTTGTTGTTACTGTGTTTGGCATATCAAATATGTCACGGTTACTCTCGGGAACTTGCCGGGCTCTCCGAGAGGGTCGGGGGAATTGAACCCGGGGTCAGCCTGGGTCGGCTGCATGCAAGGCAAGCGCCCTACCCGCTGTGCTATCGCTCCAACCCAGAATAAATAAATAAATAAATACATCAAATTTTAAAAAAGATATTGAAGTGCTATGTTCTGTCTCTGGATGGAGAATCTACTCAGAGGAAAAATAAGGCCAAGCCTTAGCTCCTGAATCTATAACACACACACACACACACACACACACACACACACACGGACACACACACACACTGCACAGACGAATTCCCTCCCCTTCCGCAGCTACTCTGGCCTATTGTTTCCAACATAAACGGAGAAAGCAAATCCGCCCACGATTGTTTCTCATTAATCCACGCTGCCGTTCAATCACCCACAAAGCCACCCGCAGCCACATGAACTAATATCTCTGCACGGTGGGCGGGGGGGGGGGGGAAACGCATAGGGTTGGCAGCTGCCCAGACTCTGTTTGCCAAACAAACAAAAAAAAATTAGGCAATAGTTTAAAAAGAGAAACGCTCAATCGTGTCCCATTGAAAAAGGCTCTGTCCAACCTTAAGACTCTTGGCCGCCTGGGGATTTGCTGGAATCCACCAGCCGGGCACTGAATCACGCCTCTGATTTCCATATGGCGTGGCCATAGCTGAACTTCTCTCCTTTAGTCTAAAAGCCCTTCTGACAGACGACGGGCAGGGAAATCCACATTGGGCCTTTTTTCTCCCCCTTGACTCTGCAACCTGGCCTCGATTTACTTCAGACGCATTCTGCCTCTTTGTGTGTGTGTGTGTGCCCGGCTACACAAGCCAGGAGAGTATGTGGCAAGACATAATTGCAGGATGGATGAGGCCGCCGCGAGGCTCTGAGCTCATGCGGACAGCCAGGGACTTTCCACGTTTGCTGGGCTCGAGCCACGGCACGCAGGAAGCAGAGCACAGGCACGTGGCTTCCAGCCCTTCTCTGCCTCAGTCTCTGGGGCCCCAGAGCTGGGTTGGGGGGTGGGGTTGGGAGTGTGCGTCTCCTTCTGGGGGAGCCTCTTGGTTCCTTCTCACCCCGAGTTCTTCGTGGGAGAGGAGCCACTGAGTTCCGAAGGAGTTAGTGGTGGTTGATGGTGAGGGAGTGATGCGGAGGAGATGATGGAGAGGTCAAGGGGAGGAGGTGATGGGGAGGAAGCTGGTACCCACCCCAAGGGATGCTGAAGGCCTGAGAGAACATCCGAGACACTCAGGTCAAGTGCTGGAGGCAATTCAGCATGAGAATAGCTTCTAGGCTACCTGTCTATCCATACCTATCCATCCATCCTTCCATCCATCTTTCAATCTATCCATCCATCCATTGCCATCCACCCGTCCATCCATCCATCCATCCACCCATCCATCCATTCATTCATCCACCTATCCATCCATAGCCATCCATCCATCCATCCATGGCCATCCACCCATCCATCCATCCATCCATCCACCTATCCATTCATAGCCATCCATCTATCCATCCATAGCAATCCATCCATCCATCCATTCATCCACCCATCCATAGCCATCCATCCATCCATCCATGGCCATCCATCCACCCATCCGTCCATCCATCCATCCATCCATCCACCTATCCATTCATAGCCATCCATCTATCCATCCATAGCAATCCATCCATCCATCCATTCATCCACCCACCCATCCATCAATCCATCCACCTATGCATCCATCCATAGCCATCCTCCACACACAGTCATCCACCCATCCTTCCACCTATCTTTCCACTCATCCATCCATTCATCCTCCACCCATCCACCCATCCATTCGTCCATCCATCCTCTTTCTCACCATCCATTCATGCATACCTCCATCATCTGGGCACCCATTATGCAGATGTATGTTGCCATATGTATATATGTATCTATTCATCTATAATCTACCATCCATACCTCCGTGCATTCAATGATCCATCTATCCATATCTACAATCTATCAATCATTTCTCCATGCATTCATCTACCCACCCATTCATTGACCACCATCCATCAATCCATCCATCTCTTCATTCTCCCCTGCATTCTCACCACAGTGACTAGAAATTAGAAATTATCAGGGCTGTAGCAAGAGCCGAGCAGTAGGGTGTTTGCCTTGCACACAGCCGATCTGGGTTCAATTCCCAGCATCCTATATGGTTCCCCGAGCACTGGCAGGAGTAGTTCCTGAGTGCATGAGCCAGGAGTAGCCCCCGTGCATCGCCGGGTGTGACCCAAAAAGTAAAAAAAAAACATATTTATGAACTCCTGTCCACAAGGAGACAAGGAGACTTTTGCCACGGAGTCAACCCACAGGTATCCAACACTCACTTTGCACCTCCTAGACTCGGAGCTCCTTATTTTATCCTGAATAATGAGAAGTCTCATCTCTGTATTTTTTTTCTCAGAAAAAAAAACCAGCATCTCCATGTTGACCTGTAATATTTTTAAGTTCATCCCTATGTCAGAAGGGAGGAAGAAAGACATTTATCACCGAGATTAGTTTCATGTGCTGCAATGTTTTCATGGATTTAAATAAGTTAATGCGATTTTTTCAGAAGACCAGCGTATTGTTTTATGTTAAAGCTTATGTTGATGGAAGAGGAGACGGAGGCGTAGGGAGGCGTGAAGGAATCATGAAGGACATTTTTTGTTCAATTCCCGGGAGTCCGAATCTGATTTTTCTCCTAAAAATAAAAAATAGGGAAAAAAATGAAAGAAAGGCTCAGGAAATTCTTTACTCCAAGTTTAGAAATGGCTCAAACTTCATGAGTTTGCTGTTTTGATCATCATTAAAATCTCTTCCAGATTTCTCCCCTTCGGGGAAGAAAATACATGCCTTCGTGCTTTCAGTGACGGAAGATCAAAATAGCATATTAAATGCTCTCCAGAGACCTCTTGTACATGCACAAAGTATTCAGTGAGTGGATATTCAATAAATCAAAAACACAGAGAGTGCTCCCAGAGATTATAAAAGTATTGAAGCAGTAAGGAGAAGTGGGTTAGTTTCGACATCGGTGGAACCGAATTAATGACACCAGGAGAAAAGCTTTTCAAATCTCCCTCACAGGGCAGACTTCCCAGCATAAGTCAACACACGCTGGGCCAAGTGACCAATTCTTGAAGTTCTGTGGAATCCTGAACTTATCTGTTTTCAGCCATCAGTTGGTTGAGCGGCTTTAGACCTCAGGGATCACACAGTCAACCGACAAACAGGAAGTGCTCCATCTAATGACGATGGATTCCTTTTGTCTCCAAGGAGTCCTATTCTGAACAAACTCCGCACGTGACCTTGACTTTGAGACACCAGGGAGAAATCGGGAAGGGTATATGCCCAGGAGAAGGCTGTGGCGTGAACGTCACCAAGACCTACCTCTAAGGTCCCCACAGCACGGTCTCATCAACACTCATGGCCCCACACAACCAATGGGAAGTATATCCCCTCAAGATACAAAGTAAGGCTAAATTTATTCCGAGTTTCTGTGTAGAGTATTCATTTTTAGGGTTGCTCAAAATCTAAAAACAACCCTTTTGAATGCTCTGCCACAGAGGTGGGGTGGGGTGGAGGGAACGGGATAGAGGTGGTGGAAGGGATGCCGGGACCATTGGGGGTGGAAAATGGGCACTGGTGAAGGGATGGGTACTCAATCATTGTATGACTGAAACGCAAGCATGAAAGTTTGCTAGTCTGTTAACTGTACCTCACGGTGATTCACTAATAAAAAATTTAAAGCAATGCACTGCACTGTCCTCCCGTTGTTCATCGATTTGTTCGAGCGGGCCCAGTAACGTCTCCATCGTGAGACTTGTTGTGACTGTGTTTGGCATCTCAGAGATGCCATGGGGAGCTTGCCAGGCTCTCCGAGAGGGATGGAGGAATCAAACTTGGGTCAGCTGCGTGCAAGGCAAATTCCCTGCCCGCTGTGCTATCGTCCAATAAAAATGAAAACAACCCTTTTTCACTAGCTCATTTCTCCGAATCAGCCATGCAGAGTTCAGAATTCAGTTCTGGGTCACTTCCCTCGTCCTTGGATGGACGATGAACAGTTGGGTGGGTTATAAATGGTTGGTGAAGAAATGGATGCACCCGTGAAGGGATGGATGGATGGATGGATGGATGGATGGATGGATGGATGAATGGATGGATGGATGGGTAGGTGGATGACTGGAGGGAGCGACTTATGGATGGAGACATGGTTGGGTGGGTGGAGGAATTCATGGCGGAGAGACGGAGAAATGGATGAATGTTGGATGGCTGGATGTTACGTGGATGGATGGATGGATGGATGGATGGATGGATGGATGGATGGTTGGGTGTTCACGGTTGATGGGCAGAGGGAGAGATTAACTATGTATGCTGGATTAATGGATAAGCAGATGATGGGTGGATGGGCAGACGGATGTGTGATGGATGGATGGACGGATGGATGGATGAAGAGGTGAGTGGATGCATCTCTAGAGGAGGGATGGAGGAATTCAGTGATGTCATCTGTCCACCATGTGCATTCCCGGTCACTGGTGCTGTGTTCCGCCTTGTCCCTTTCTTGTCGTTGCCTTCTCAAGAAAGCCACCTTGGCCCTAGGCGGTCTCAGAACTTTACACGGATGATATGACCCTTCAAAAGACATCTAGGGGCTGGAACCAAGAGTACCACAGGTAGGGCATTTGCCTGGCACTCGGCCGACCTGAGTTCGATTCCCGGCATCCCATAAGGTCCCTCTGAGCACTGCCAGGAGGAATTCCTGAGTGCAGAGCCAGGAGGAACCCCTGAGCATTGCTGGGAGTGACCCAAAAAGAAAAAAAACACATCTAGGTGACATATATATATATAATATATGTGTGTGTGTGTGTGTGTGTATGTACAAGCATCAAAATTTAAGTTACTGCGTGTGTCTATGCCTATTTTTTATTTTTATTTTTTGGTTTTCCTTTAACTTTATTTATTTGGGGGCCACTGAGGTATTCTCAGGTCTTGCTTCTGGGTCTGTCCTCAGAGCTCACTCCTGATGGGAATCAGGGGGCCGTGTGCAGTGCCAGAGATAGTTTGCAAGGCAAGCAGCCTACTTTCTCTCTGATAAAATAGACAGGGCCTGTGTCTATTTTAGGCTACAATTCTTTAAGTCCTTTTTATTTCCTAGGGGCGTAATTCCTTGGAACACACACCCACGCTCAGACAAATTGCAGTGCCATACATCAGCATGGAGGAAGAGTCTTGGAAGAGAAAGGGGCAAAATACGTTTGCATTTTGACCATAAGAAAGGGAATTTTCTTTCTCTTTTTCTTTTCTTTTTTTTTTTTAGTGGGCGTGTGGCCAGGGAAAGTGTCCACGTGGCAGAGAGGAAATGATTAGCTTTGCAATGTGGTGACCGCCCGGCAGGATATGCCCCAAGACTTAGGTCATCTCTCAAGATTGGAGTCCTCACGCTGGCTCCGATCAGGCGTTCCAAGAGCTTCCAGCCCAGCAGGGCAGATGTCTGCAAGGCAAGCACATTTCTTCCACCACAGAGCAAGAGGTTGACGCATCTGGGTACCAGCTGGGCATCATCTAGCAAGGGCTGATCTCGGGTACGAGGGAGGCTGGTTGTCGCGTGGAAACTTTCGGGATGGTCTGTGCCTTGTGTTCTGGATTGAAGAGGTGGACATCGGACACACAAGTGGAGCCTGGAGAGAAAATGTTGCCCTGGGCAGGGCAAGACCCGTTCTACCGTCACGGTGAACCATCCTTGACGGCGTGCGGTAGAACTACTTCATTGGTACTGCAAGCGTGATGGAGTCTGGAATGGCCGTAGCAGAGGATGGAGCAGGGGGTTGAGCAAATCAATCACTGGATTCAACGGGGGCGGTGTGTAATTCTTGGGATTAGGCATGAAGCTTATCCTTGCGGTCATAACTGCAGGGGTGGGGTCCACGTTCTGCCTCTCGAGCACAGAAACAAACAGGCATGAAAAAGCTGGAGGGTATTTCTGGCTCCTGATCAAGCTGCCTAACGGCCATGGTCCCAGAGTCTCAGGCACAAATCTCGGAACCCAGCAGGTTTTGGGGCAGAAATCCCTCCAGATTTAAGTGTTAGAATTTCAGAATTTCAAAATCGCGTGGCCAATACTGCAGCCACGCGACATCACGCGTTATTCATAACCAGCAGTAGAACACAAATTGTCTACGGTTGCCTTTTCAGCAGGTCTGAGTGTTGGGGTAAAATCCCAAATAACAATGGCGGGTCTGGTGTCGAAATATTGAATGTGATCAAAGTAGAGAGAGAGAGTCATGTGGAAATCATCTGCCCCACAGGTAGGGGGAGGGTGTGGAATGGGGGTCATACTGGGAGTTTTTGTCGTGGAGAATGGGCACTGGTGAAGGGACGGGTGTTTCATTGTATGACTGAGACTTAGACCCGAAAGCTTTGTAACTGCTCTCACGGTGATTCAATAAATAAAATTATAAAAAAGTGAAAAAAAAGAGAAAAAGTTGGAGGGTAGAGACTTTTGTGACACGTCCCCTCCTTGCAGGTCTGTTGCAGGTCTGCCATGACACTAGAGGATCACTCTACATCACATACTGGCACGGCATAAGAGGGGAACTCTTCACTGTGAGTTGTCACAGCAGAAGAGGGTCACTCTACACCAGATACTGCCATGGCATTAGGGGGTCAGTCTACACCACATATTGCCACGGCATAAGAGAGTCACTCGACACCGTGAGTTGCCACGGCATAAAAAAACACAAATTGCCTCGGCACTAGAGGGTCACTCTACACCACATACTGCCACGGCGTAAGAGAGTCACTATACCACATACTGTCACGGCATTGAGGGTCACTCTACACCACATACTGCCACGGCGCTAGAAGGTCACTCTAAACTACATACTGCCACGGCATAAGAGGGTCACTCTACACTGCGAGTTGCCACAGCACTAGAGGGTCACTCTATGCTACATACTGCCACGGCATTAGAGGGTCACTATACTCCATGAGTTGCTATGGCATAAGAGACCACATACTGCCACGGCATAAGAGGGTCAGTCTACACCACATACTGCCACAGCACTAGAGGTCACTCTACACCACTACTGCCATGGCACTAGAGGGTCAGTCTACACCACATGTTTCCACAGCGTAAGAGGGTCACTCTACACCACATACTGCCACGGCACTAGAGGGTCACTCTACACCACGAGTTGCCACGGCACAAGAGGGTCACTCTACAGCACATACTGCCACAGCACAAGAGGGTCAGTCTACACTACATATTGCCATGGCATTAGAGGGTCACTCTACACCGTGTTGCCACGGCTCTAGAGGGTC
The DNA here is from genome assembly GCF_029834395.1 of Sorex fumeus. Taxonomy (NCBI): domain Eukaryota; kingdom Metazoa; phylum Chordata; class Mammalia; order Eulipotyphla; family Soricidae; genus Sorex; species Sorex fumeus. Next base: position 150,632 of record NW_026606387.1, on the reverse strand, counting down.
ACTCTACACCACATGCTGCCACGGCACTAGAGGGTCACTCTACACCACATACTGCCGTGGCATTAGAGGGTCACTCCACACTGTGTTGACCCGACACTAGAGGGTCACTACACTACATACTGCCATGGCATAAGAGGGTCAGTCTACACCACATATTGCCACAGCATAAGAGGGTCACTCTACACTGCGAGTTGCCACAGCACTAGAGGGTCACTCTATGCTACATACTGCCATGGCATTAGAGGGTCACTCTACACTGTGAGTTGCTGTGGCATAAGAGACCACATACTGCCAAGGCATAAGAGGGTCACTCTACACCACACACTGCCATAGCATAAGAGGGCTAAACTAAACCACATACTGCCATAGCACTAGAGGTCACTCTACACCACTACTGCCATGGCACTAGAGGGTCAGTCTACACCACATGTTTCCGCAGCATAAGAGGGTCACTCTACACCACATACTGCCACGGCATAAGAAGGTCACTCTACACCACATGCTGCCACGGCACTAGAGGGTCACTCTACACCACGAGTTGCCACGGCACAAGAGGGTCACTCTACACCACATACTGCCACAGCACAAGAGGGTCAGTCTACACCATGTACTGCCACGGCACTAGAGGGTCACTCCACCACATACTACCATGGCATTAGAGGGTCACTCTACACTGTGTTGCCACGGCTCTAGAGGGTCACTCTACACCACATACTGCCACGGCGTAAGAGAGTCACTATACACATACTGTCACGGCATTGAGGGTCACTCTACACCACATACTGCCACGGCACTAGAAGGTCACTCTAAACTACATACTGCCACGGCATAAGAGGGTCACTCTACACTGCGAGTTGCCACAGCACTAGAGGGTCACTCTATGCTACATACTGCCACGGCATTAGAGGGTCACTATACTCCATGAGTTGCTATGGCGTAAGAGACCACATACTGCCACGGCATAAGAGGGTCAGTCTACACCACATACTGCCACAGCACTAGAGGTCACTCTACACCATTACTGCCATGGCACTAGAGGGTCAGTCTACACCACATGTTTCCACAGCGTAAGAGGGTCACTCTACACCACATACTGCCACGGCACTAGAGGGTCACTCTACACCACGAGTTGCCACGGCACAAGAGGGTCACTCTACAGCACATACTGCCACAGCACAAGAGGGTCAGTCTACACCACATACTGCCATGGCATTAGAGGGTCACTCTACACCGTGTTGCCACGGCACTAGAGGGTCACTCTACACCACATGCTGCCACGGCACTAGAGGGTCACTCTACACCACATACTGCCATGGCATTAGAGGGTCACTCCACACTGTGTTGCCCCGACACTAGAGGGTCACTGTACACTACATACTGCCATGGCATAAGAGGGTCAGTCTACACCACATATTGCCACAGCATCAGAGGGTCACTCTACACTGCGAGTTGCCACAGCACTAGAGGGTCACTCTAGGCTACATACTGCCATGGCATTAGAGGGTCACTCTACACTGTGAGTTGCTATGGCATAAGAGACCACATACTGCCACGGCACTAGAGGGTCACTCTACACCACACACTGCCATGGCATAAGAGGGCTAATCTAAACCACATACTGCCATGGCACTAGAGGGTCAGTCTACACCACATGTTTCCACAACGTAAGAGGGTCACTCTACACCACATACTGCCACGGCATAACAGGGTCACTCTATGCCACATACTGCCACGTCACTAGAGGGTCACACTACAACACATACTGCCACGGCATAAGAGGGTCAGTCTACACCACATACTGCCACGGCATAACAGGGTCACTCTATGCCACATACTGCCACATCACTAGAGGGTCACTCTACACCACGAGTTGCCACGGCACAAGAGGGTCACTCTACAGCACATACTGCCACAGCACAAGAGGGTCAGTCTACACCACATACTGCCACGACACTAGAGGGTCACTCTACACCACATACTACCATGGCATTAGAGGGTCACTCTACACTGTGTTGCCACGGCACTAGAGGGTCACTCTACACCATGTTGCCACGGCTCTAGAGGGTCACTCTATACCACATACTGCCACGGCACAAGACGATCAGTCTACACCACATACTACCACGGCATTAGAGGGTCACTCCACACTGCTGTGTTGCCATGGCCTAAGAGAGTCACTCTACACCACAGACTGCCACGACATTATAGTCACTCTACACCACGTGTTGCCATGGCATAAGAGGGTCACTCCATACCACATGCTGCCGCAGCATGCTGCCAAAGCATTAGAGGATCACTCTACACTGCATGCTGCCAAAGCATTAGAGAGTCACTCTACACTGCGGGCTGCCACGACATTAGCGGATCACTCTCCATTCTGCATGGCGATGCCGTGTGGATAGTTCGATTCTTTTCTCCAAGGCTGCCGTGCCTTGTGACCGCTGTCGAGACGATCCCCCCAAGTAGGAGGTGCGGGGCTGCTGTCCATCCGATTCCCACCCAGGGCTTTTTGGGGCTGCAGCCAGCAGGAGGAGAACGCAGACCCCCCAAGCGCTTGAGGATTTCCGCACCGAGGGGCCCTGGGAAGAGCTGAGGAAGAGCGAATGGCATGAGACGCCGTCCGGTCTCACTGCTTTGGTCCGAGAGCTGCCAGGGGACGGGAAGGCCAAGCTCATTTCCAAGGATGTTCCTGTCTCACTCTAGAGCTGGTGGAGATTCCAGGGAGCTTTGCTGTCCCGCTGGCTGAGAGGCTCTGGCTCCGAGTCGGCACGACGACCCTGCGTTTGGGGGTAGGAGACTAGGGGGCGTGGAGGCCAGAGGGTTGGGCTACTGATACTGTGTTGGTGGAGGGCAGGGAGGTTGTGGGGGGCGGGTGAGTGGGAGGTAGGCTGAGAAAGAGCAATTCAACCCAAGCCCATTCTAGGGGAGCTAGAAAAAGGAAAGGCGGGCTTCTTTCCGTGGGTTTCCGGAAATGTGACCTCTCTGTTATACTGATGTATGCAGTCAGGGGTCCGGGAGATTGGGGATTAGTGGTGTATCTGTACCACTGTTGCACCATCCTCCCATTGTTCATTGATTGGCTCAAGCGGGCACCAGTCACGTCTCCACGATGAGACTTGTTGTGACTGTGTTTGGCATCTCGCAGACGCCAGGGGGAGCTTGCCAGGTTCTGCCATGCGGGCAGGATCCTCTCAGTATCCTGCCGGGCACTTGGAGAGGGGCAGAGGAATCGAACCCGGGTCAGTCGTGTGCCAGGCAAACTCCCTACCCGCTATGCTCCAGCCCGTAGATATCAATATCAATGAATATTTGCTATTCCTTAATATCCATATAATTGATTAGTATATAAGATGATTAATAGAATCAACACGATTGCAATGAATACAATCTAGTTAACATCAATATATCAAATAATTAATATAATCAATAATATTAATCGAGGGAGATTAATATCATTATAAATATCAAAATTGCACTGTGGTACTGTCCTCCCGTTGTTCATCGATTGGCTCGAGCGGGCACCAGTCACGTCTCCACGATGAGACTTGTTGTGACTGTGTTTGGCATCTCGCAGACGCCACGGGGAGCTGGCCAGGCTCTGCCGGGCGGGCGGGATCCTCTCGGGAGCTGGCCGGGCTCCCCAAGAGGGGCGGAGGAATCGAACCCAGGTTGGCCGTGTGCAAGGGAAATGCCCTAATCCGCTGTGCTATCGCTTCATCCCAATGGTGCGTCACAGGAAACAAATTGAAAATGGCAGCTCAGTGACCACACCCCAGGGAGAACGAGGGGAAACAGGTGTATCGGACACAGGAAGGTCTGGCTCCATGCTCAGGGCACACCCTGGCGGGGCTCTGGGGACCCTGTGTGGTGCCAAGGATTCAAACCCAGGTTGGCTATGTGCACGGCAAGCACCTCACCCCCTGTCTTACCTCTCTGCTTCCGATAATTCACTTTATTTATTTAGTTATTTTGCTTTTTGGGTCACACCCGGCAATGCACAGGGGTTACTCCTAGCTCAGGCACTCAGGAATTACCCCTAGTGGTGCCCGGGGGACCCTATGGGATGCTGGGAATCGAACCCGAGTCGGCTGTGTGCCAGGCAAATGCCCTACCCGCTGTGCTATCACTCCAGCCCCTCTTTGTTTTATTTAATTTAATTTATTTATTTTCATTTTTCTCGGCCATGGCCACTGATGCTGAGGGCTGACTCCTGGCTCTGCACTCAGGAGTTACTCCTGGCAGTGCTCATTAGAGAATCATTCTAGACCACACACTGCCACGGCATTAGAGGGTCACTCCACACCACATACTGCCATGGCATAAGAGGGTCTAAGATGCCAGACTCGAACCCGGGCCAGCCACGTGCAAGGTAAATGCCCTCCCCGCTGTTCTATCCCTCTGAATTCACGGTCTGGGTGAAGGAAACTCGCATCCATGGGAATGTAGCGGGAAAACCAGGGGCTGTCTCCTCTTGGTGCCAACGGTTTGTACCAGGGGGGCGGAGGGGTGTCTTCAGGACCTGATCGGAATCAGACAGACTCTGGGCTCCATTGTCAGGACTTGGTGGGGATGGCGAGTGACCCGCAAACGGATCCAGCTCGCGACTTTCTCCCTATCGGACACGACAGCCTACGGCCAGCCCAGCTTCTCCTTATCAGCACCCGCAGAGGGAAGTCAAGTCTCCTTATCAACGCGGACCCACGTTCTTATCAGCACGTAGAGAAGAACACAGACTCCCGACTCTCCTTATCAGCCATCACGGGGGAGAGTGATGCCCACGTCTCCTCCCGACGGAAGGAAATGAGGATTCACGTTGCACGGTCTCTGTTTGAGATGTGATAAGGAGAGCTCCCGGTGACTGGCGGGCGGCTCCAGAAGAATGCCCGTTCGCCGGGCACCTGTCCAGGAGAAAGGGCAGCATCTCGGTCTTCTGACCCGGAGCAAGGGATCCAACGGGGACAGTGACGAATGAGGTCGCTGTGCAGCTTTGGGTCTGACGATCCTGTCAACCCATCCGCTCCTTCCTTCCTTCCTTCCTTCCTTCCTTCCTTCCTTCCTTCCTTCCTTCCTTCCTTCTTTCCTTCCTTCCTCCTTCCTTCCCCCTCTCTCCCTCCCTTCTTTCCTTCCTTTCCTCCCTCGCTTCCTTCCTTCCTTCCTTCCTTCCTTCTTTCCCCCTCTCTCCCTCTCTTCCTTCCTCCCTCCCTCTCTTCCTTCTTTCCTTCCTTCCTTCCTTCCTTCCTTCCTTCCTTCCTTCCTCTCTCCCTCTCTTCCTTCCTCCCTCCCTCCCCCTCCATCCCTCCCTTCCCTCCTTCCTTCCCTCCTTCCTTCCTTTCTCTCTCCCTTCCTTCCTTCCTTCCCTCCTTCCTTCCTTTCTCTCTCCCTTCCTTCCTTCCTTCCTTCCTTCCTTCTTTCCTCCCTCCCTCCCTTCCTTCCGTCCTTCCTTCCTTTTCTTCTTTCTCTTCCTTCCTTCCTTCCTTCCTTCCTTTTCTTCCTTTTCTTCCTTCCCTTCCTTCCTTCCTTCCTTCCTTCCTTCCTTCCTTCCTTATTTCCTTCCTCTCTCCCTCTCTTCCTCCTTCCCTTCCTTCTTTTCTTCCTCCCTCCCTCCCTCCCTCCCTCCCTTCCTTTCTTCCTTTCTCTCTCCCTCTCTTCCTCTCTTCCTTCCTCCCTCCTTCCTTCCTTCCCTCCTAATCTTGCTTCCCTCCCTCCTTCCCCTGCTGATGCTCATGGGACCCTCCTGGCTTTGCACTCAGGAGTCACTCCTAGAAGTGCTTGGGGGACCCTGTGGGATGCAGCAGACCGAACCCAGATCAGCTGCCTGCAACACAGGTGCGTTACCCGCTGTGCTATCTCTCTGCCCAACTCCCAAGTTCCATTCTTCATTTTGCCAAGACCCACCGTAGTCTTCCCGGTCGCACCCGCACCAAATTCATGTCTCCTCCACCAGCGAAGAGAAAATCGCCTTCTTTCTCCCTCCCGAATCAACACTCATCCCCCACCTCAATTTTTTTTTTAAGACCAGATAAAGAAATCAAAGACAAATAACGGAACGAGACCATTATCGTTATAAAGGAAATAAGGAAGGAAAGGGCCGGAAAGCCAAGACCCCAGGCTGGTCCTTGGTTGGCACCTGTGATAAGATTGGGCGTTGGAGACGCCTTCAGGGACACGAGTCCACCTGTAATCGGACTGGCCCCATTTTACACGCCTTCATCGGCGGAATGCCATCAGATCGATCACCCCAACATACTTCGGTTCCGTAGGGTTTAGCCAATGAGACAGCAGACGGGAATAAGGGGAGGAAATATGGAATATCGAGAAAGACAGGGATAGTGGGAGTTGGGGGGTGGGGTGGGTTGCTGTCTTGAACATGGAAATTGCGGCTGGTGGGGACGTTCTGGAAGATTCCACGGAACCCTCCAGCCCACAGAGATGGGCCAATATGATCTGGTAAATGAAGAGCTGGAAGGCTGGAGTGATAGCACAGCAGAGAGGGCGTTTGCCTTGCACGCGGCCGACCCGAGTTCGATTCCCAGCATCCCATTCGGTCCCCTGAGCACCGCCAGGAGTCATTCCTGAGTGCATGAGCCAGGAGTAAGCTCTGTGCATAGTCGGGTGTGACCCCAAACGGTCACGGTCCTCCCGTTGTTCATCGAATTGCTCGAGCAGGCCCAGTAACGTCTCCATCATGAGACTTGTTGTTACTGTGTTTGGCATATCGAATACGTCACGGGGAGCTTGCCAGGCTCTGCCGTGCAGGCGAGATACTCTCGGTAGCTTGCCGGGATCCCCGAGAGGGGTGGAGGAATCGAACCTGGGTGACCCAAAAAAATTAAAAAAAAAAAACTGAAGAGCTGGGATACTCAGGACATCTGATGGTCTGTGTGCTGTCAGCAGGAGTCTGAAGCGAATCGGAAATCGGTTTCCCAACTCTCTGCCTGCTCTAGACACAAATCCAGTTGCCCTATTATGTCGGTGTCATGCACACGTGTTCAGTGTGTTGCAGTAGGTCTAAGGGCAACAGTGACGCCGTGACAAGCGGCAGAAACCCCAGCAAAATCAGCTAAGCCTCAGGTTCAGTTCCTGGAACTGCAACGGTCTTGGTTTCCCAGCAGTGAAACGATGGGTAACTAGCCAATCTGATCGCACTTGGGGGAAGTTCCTGGGCCCAGCAAATGGGCTTAATCAATCAAAATGCCCCAGAAATTGTCTTTTGTTAACCCTCAAAGAACAAGTCGCCAATGGTGGAGCATAAAATAACATAATAGGAGACTGACACCCCAGGACAGTAGAGACAAGGGCCAGGAAGATTGCTCCACGGTTTGACGTCGACCTCATGAGCTGGGGAGAAGGCAGCTGGGATGGAGAAGAGGTCACTGAGTCAGGGAGGGTTGGAGGGGTCGTTCCGGATGGGAGATGTGTGCTGAAAGTAGATCAAGGACCCAACGTGATCGGTATTGGATCAGTATTGATCTGTATTGATCTCAGTATCTGTATTGCAAACCATGATGCCTCAAAGTAGAGAGAGAGGATGGGGGAGATTGTCTGCCATGGGGGCAGGGGGGAGGGTTGGGATGGGGGGGATACTGGGGACATTGGTGGTGGGGAATGGGCACTGCTGGAGGGATGGGGGTTTCCATCATGGTATGACTGAAACTCAAACATGAAAGTTTGGTAACTGCATCTTATGGTGATTCAATATAATAAAATAATGTAATACGAGACTGACTCTCAAGAACAGTCGAGGACCAGGGCCAGGGGAGATTGCCGCATGGGTGGATGTCGGCCTCATGAGCGGGGGAGAAGGCGGCTGGGATGGAGAAGGGGTCACTGAGTCAGGGAGGGTTGGAGAGGTCACTCGGGGTGGGAGATGTGTGCTGAAAGTAGACAAAGGACCAACTGTGATGGCCTCTCAGTGTCTGTACTGCAAACCATGATGCCACAAAGGAGAGAGAGAGGATGGGGGAGATTGTCTGCCCTGGAGGCAGGGGGGAGGGTTAGGATAGGGGGACACTGGGGACATTGGTGGTGGGGAATGGGCACTGGTGGAGTGATGGGGGTCCCATCATTGTGTGACTGAAACTCAAACAGGAAAGCTTTGGAACTGCATTTCACAGTGATTCAATAAAATAAAATAAAATAAAATAAAAAGAATGAGTAGCTTATGCCCCAGAAATCGCCTTTTGCTAACCCTAAAAGAATGAGTAGCCTATATTAAACCATAAACTGCAAGTGGAAACTATTGTTTAACGATTGTTACCCTCGACACTTGCCCACGTGGCTTTGTGTGGTAGCAACTAGGTATGATTTTATTCGGAAGCAATAAGGCATGCACCGCTGACGGAATCGACCCCTAGATAAACCGCTTGCTGCCTGAGGTTGGGGACGCTGTCCAGGACGAGAGAGTTGACCCCAGTAGACTGGAATAAAGCCCCGACCGCTTTTGTGTTACCGAGTTTGTGTAACCATCTTGCCACTTGGGAATCTGGGCTTAACACAGGTAAAGGAAGAGCCAACACTTGGTGTCAGAGAAACCGAGTTTGCAACTTTAGTGCGAGGGACTGGATTCAAGGGAGGGTCGGGGTCTTGAACAGATCACTGTGGGTGCGGGAGGTGGGGACCTTACCTAGAGAATTGTTTTCTAGGTCACTGTTTCACCCACATGGAACGCACCCTCGGAGGTGTTCCTTCACAACGCTTTGTGAGAGAGAGAAATAGAGACCAGCTGTACCAACAAGGGCCGCAAGGAACCGATCCTTGATGAGGATGTGGCGTCGGCGAGACTCAGTCCGTCGGAAGCAAATCCCCTGTTTATCTTTCCAGGTTACTGTGACGGTGAAATTGATGCCCTGACAAGTTGCAGTTACATTAAGTCTCAGCCAGGCCTCAGTTTCTGTTTTTCTGGAGAGGGACTTGCAGTTTCTGGTCAACTCCTAGTTGAGTCATTTTGCCGAGATAAGGAATTGGGCGGTTGGGTCTGGCTGGAAGGAGGAAGGAGGGAAAGAAGGAAGGAAGGAAGAGAGGGAGGGAGGGTGGAAGGAAAGAAAGAAGGAAGAAAGGAAGAGAGGGAGGGAGGGAGGAGGGAGGGGGAGGAAGGAAGGAAGGAAGAAAGAAAGGGAGGAAGGAAAGAAGGAAGGAAGGAAGGAGAAAGGAAGGGAGGGAGGGAGGGAGGAAGGAAGAAAGGAAGGAAGGAAGGAAGGAAGGAAGGAAGAGAGGGAGTGAGGGAGCGAGGGAGGAAGGAAGAGAGGGAGGGAGAGAGGAGGGAGGGGGGAGGAAGGAAGGAAGGAAGGAAGGAAGGAAGAGAGGGAGTGAGGGAGCGAGGGAGGAAGGAAGAGAGGGAGGGAGAGAGGAAGGAAGGAAGGAAGGAAGGAAGGAAGGAAGGGGAGGGAGGGAGGGAGGGAGGGAGGAAGGAAGGAAGGAAGGAAGGAAGGAAGGAAGAGAGGGAGTGAGGGATCGAGGGAGGAAGGAAGAGAGGGAGGGAGAGAGGAAGGAAGGAAGGAAGGAAGGAAGGGAGGGAGGGAGGGAGGGAGGAAGGGAGAGAGGGGAGGGAAAGAGGAGAGAGGAAGGAAGGAAAGGAAGGAAGGGAGGGAGGGACTGAGGGAGGGAGGGAGGGAGGAAGGGAGGAAGGGAGGGAAGGAGGAAGGAAGGAAGAAAGGAAGGGAGAAAGGAAGGCAGGAAAGAAGGAAGGAAAGAAGAGAGGAAGGGAGAGAGGAAGGTAGGAAGGAAGGAAGGAAGGAAGGAAGGAAGGGAGGGAGGACGGAAGGAAAGAAGGAAGGAAGGAAGGAAGGAAGGAAGGGAGGGAGGGAGGGAGGGAGGAAGGAAGGAAGGAAGGAAGGAAGGAAGAGAGGGAGTGAGGGATCGAGGGAGGAAGGAAGAGAGGGAGGGAGAGAGGAAGGAAGGAAGGAAGGAAGGAAGGGAGGGAGGGAGGGAGGGAGGAAGGGAGAGAGGGAGGGAAAGAGGAGAGAGGAAGGAAGAAAGGAAGGAAGGGAGGGAGGGACTGAGGGAGGGAGGGAGGGAGGGAGGGAGGAAGGGAGGGAAGGAGGAAGGAAGGAAGAAAGGAAGGGAGAAAGGAAGGCAGGAAAGAAGGAAGGAAAGAAGAGAGGAAGGGAGAGAGGAAGGTAGGAAGGAAGGAAGGAAGGAAGGAAGGAAGGGAAGGGAAAGAAGGAAGGAGGGAGAGAGGGAGGGAAGGAAAGGAAAGAGGAAGGAAGGAAGGAAAAGAGGGAGGGAAAGAAGGAAGGAAGAGAGGAAGGGAGGGAGGGAGGGAGGAAGGAAGGACACACATACAGAGGCACACACAGAGGCAGACAGTCATGAGGGGTCACTCTTCTTTCCTTAGAAACGGTTCCTAGCCACAGTCTGATTGCTGAGCACCGTTGTCATAGGGCCGATGCGAAAAACAGACCAGGATATAAACTGCCTCTTAACTCTGAACCCTATAGGAACCGCTTGTGATTTGGAGTCTGGGTCCTTGTCAAGATTTCACTGTGTTGGATGAGATTCGGACCCTAGCTCGAGCTAGCGCTGGCTCGGGCTACTAATACAGACCTTTGCTTTTGCGTGATCGTGTGTGGACTGTGTCTCTCCGCGATTGGGGATCTGAAACTTGGGCACAACAGCTGCAGCATCTTTTTTGTTTTTTCGTACGTGTCACCACTGAAGGGTGAGGAGAATGCAGATATGAGTGAGAGAGATGTTGTTGCCTGGAGACTGTGCAGGACCACTTTGTCCTGTAGGGTTACCGTTCTCACTTAACACACACACAGACACACACACAGAGGCACACACACACATAGACACACAAACACACATACAGAGACACACACACAGACACACAGAGGCACACACATACACACAGAGGCACATGTACAGACACACACAGAGGAGGCACACACAGACACACACAAAGCACACACAGACACACATAGACACACAGACACAAATACAGAGACACACAGAGACACACACAGAGGCACACAGACACACAGAGGCACATAGACACACATAAAGAGGCACACACACAGACACACACACAGGAGCACACACAGACACACACACACATTAGACGTACAGACATACAGAGGTACATACACAGACACACACAGAGGAGGCACACACAGACACACACACAAGGCACACACACAGAGGCACACATAGACACACAGACACACACAGAGGCACACAGACACACAGAGGCACGCACAAAGCACACACACACACAGACAGAGGCACACATAAACACCCCCAGAGGCACACAGACACACAGAGGCACATAGACACACATAAAGAGACACACACACAGACACACACACAGGAGCACACACACAGAGGCACAAATAGACACACAGACACACTCAGAGGCACACAGACACACAGAGACACACACAGAGGCACACAGACACACAGAGACACACACATAGACACACAGACACACACAGAGGCACACAGAGGAACACACAGACACACACACATAGACATACAGCCACACATACAGAGGCACATACACAGACGCACACAGAGAAGGCACACACACACACAAGGCACACACACAAGGCATACACACAGACACACATACAGAGGCACGCGCACAGACACACGCAGAGGCACACACACAGAGGCACACAGACACACACTGACACACAGAGACATACAGACACACAGACAGAGGCACACACACAGGGGCACACAGACACACACACATAGACACACACATAAGACATATAGCCACACATACAGAGGCACATACACAGACACACACAGAGGAGGCACACACAGACACACACACAAGGCACACACACAGACACACAGACAGAGGCACACGCACAGACACACACACATTGACACACAGGAGGCAGACACACACACACATAGGACATACAGGCACACACAGACAGAGGCACACAGACACACACACATAGACACACATAAGACATACAGCCACACATACAGAGGCACATACACAGACACACACAGAGGAGGCACACACAGACACACACACAAGACACACACACAGACACACAGACAGAGGGCACACGCACAGACACACACACACACATTGACACACAGAGGCAGACACACACACACATAGACATACAGACACACAGACAGAGGCACACACAGACACCCACAGAGGCACACAGACACACACACAGGCACAGACTCCACACACACACACAGGCACACACACCCCAGAGTTTTTCATGTGGATTCCTGGCCTGGCCGGAACCGCAAGGCGGCCTCGTCTTGGAAACTCCAAGCCCCGCGCTAGGACTTTCTCGTGCCGACACGCAGACACGCTGCCAACTCCGGGACCGGAGCCAACCCCGAGAATAATCTCACAATTGTGCGCCAACATCCAGGAGGGAAACGGGATCCGATTTATTTCTGGTGTCGCTCCGCGGGCTAGATGTCGCCGGCCAGCGCCGGTTCCTGCCCATCTCCTCGCTCCTGCCTGAATGGGACCTTTGTTCCCTTCTTGGGTCGGATTCCGGATTTTTCTTTTCAGTCAAAAAAAAAAATAAATAAAATATATGTATTTTTTATTTAGAATTTATTTTTATATTCTGCTAGCTCATAAAATGAAAATAAATTTATTTGTTTTTTATTATGATGCGGTTTGGAGCGATCACACGGTCGGTAGGGCGTTGGCCCGGCACGCGGCCGACCCGGGTTCGATTCCTCCGTCCCTCTCGGAGAGCCTGGCCAGCTCCCCGTGGCGTCTTCGAGATGCCAAACACAGTCACAGCAAGTCTCACCGTGGAGACGCGACTGGTGCCTGCCTCGAGCAAATCAATCAACACCAGGAGGACAGTGCAATTCTGATATTTATAATGATATTAATCGCCCTCGATTAATGATTATTAATCATATTAATTATTTGATACATTGATGTTAACTAGATTGTACTAATTGCAATCGTGTTGATTCTATTAATCATATTATATACGAACTAATTACACGGATGTTAATCAATAGTAAATATTCATTGATACTGATATTGATGGGCTGGAGCACAGCGGGGAGGGCGTTGGCCTGGCACGCGGCCGACCCGGGTTCGATTCCTCCGCCCCTCTCGGAGAGCCTGGCCAGCTCCCGAGAGGATCCCGCCCGCACGGTGGCAGAGCCTGGCCAGCTCCCCGTGGCGTCTCCGCGATGCCAAACACAGTTACCACGAGTCTCACCATGGACACGTGACTGGTGCCCACTCGAGCAGATCAATGAATCACGGGAGGATCGTGCTCTATTATTGATTATTAATTCTGAGGCAAGGAACAGAGTAAGAGTTTATTATTATCATTGATTATTAACAACAAGTCTCCCCTGGAGACGTGACTGGTGCCCGTTCGAGCCAATCGATGAACAGCGGGAGGACAGTGCGACAGTGAAATTTTGATCGTTATCATATTAACCACCCTCAATTAATGATTATCAATTAATCATATTAATTATTTGATATATTGATGTTAACTAGATTGTAGTAATCGCAATAGTGTTGATTCTATTAATCATATTCTATACTAACTAATGATATGGAAGTTAATGAACCGCAAATATTCATCGATATTGATCTCTATGGGCTGGAGCACAGCGGGGAGGGTGTTGGCCTGGCACGCGGCCGACCCGGGTTCGATTCCTCCGCCCCTCTCGGACAGCCCGGCCAGCTCCCAAGAGGATCCCGCCCGCACGGTGGCAGAGCCTGGCAAGCTCCCCGTGGCGTCTCCGCGATGCCAAACACAGTTACCACGAGTCTCACCATGGAGACGTGCCTGGTGCCTGCTCGAGTCAATCAATGAACACCGGGAGCACAGACAGTGCTCCTGTGTCCACCCAAAATGACGAATATTAAGAGGTAGAATTAAGATGTTCATTAAGATGCAAATTCAGTTGTTGGACTAAGGAGAGGAGAAACCCCCGCTAGGTGGCATTTCTGCCTTAGAGATGCTGATCGTGCCACCCCCAGTGCTCGGGGGAGTTGGTGACAGACAAGAGAGAGACAGAGAGAGACAGAGACAGAGAGACAGAGAGAGAGAAAGGGAGAAAGAGATACAGAGACAAAGAGACAGAGACAGAGTGAGATGGAGACAGAGAGAGAGACAGAGAGAAAGAGACAGAGACAAAGAGAGGGAGACAGACAGAAAGAGACAGAGACAGAGAGAGGGAGACAGAGAGACAGAAACAGAGAGAAGACAGATAGAGACAGACAGAGAGAGACAAAGACAGAGAGACAGAAAGAAAGAGAGAGAAAGAGAGAGAGACAGAGAGAGACAGAAAGACACAGAGACAGAGAGACAGAAACAGAGACAGAAACAGAGAGAGATAGAGACAGAAAGAGACAGAGACAGACGCAAAGAGAGACAAAGAGAGAGACAAAGACAGAGACAGAGAGACAGGGACAGAGGGAGACAGAGAAACAAAGAGACAGGGAGACAGAGAGAAAGAGAGAGAGATAGAGAGACAGAGAGACAGAGACAGAAAAACAGAGAGAAAGAGAGAGAGAAAGGGAGAAAGAGAAAGAGACAGAGAGACAGAGGGACAGAAAGAGAGAGAGACAGAGACAGAGAGACAGAGAGAGACCAAGGCAGCGAGTCGGCAACTGACCCGCAACCAGCCTGGCCCTCGTTTCCTCCTTTGTCTGCCGGCGGGTGGGGAAGTGGCCCGAGACCGCCGGCGGCGAGTGTGCGTGTGAGCGTGCGTGTGCGAGCGAGAGAGAGAACCGCGGGATTCCTGGTCGTTTTGTGAGGACACAAGGGAAGAGATTCTTCTGCTTGTAGCCCCTGTGAACCCCAGAAGTCAACACGCGGATGATTTGGCTGGAAGCTGCCCTCCTGCGGGAATGTGTGTCTCTGTGTGTGTGTGTGTGTACATGTGCGTCCGTGTCTGTGCGTGTGTGTGCGCGTGTATGTGTCTGGGTGTGAGTGGGTGCATCTGTGCATGTGTGTGCGTGTCCATGTGTCTGTGTGCGTGTGTGTCTATGCGCATGTGTGTCTGTGTCTGTGCACATGTGTGCATGTGTGTGTCTGTGTATGCATGTGTGTCTGTGTATGTGTGTGTCTGTGTGCATGTGTATGCATGTGTCTGTGTCTGTGTGTGCGTGTGTGTCTGTGGGCATGTGTTTCTATGTGTCTGTGCACGTGTGTGCATGTGTGTCTGTGTATGCATGTGTGTCTGTACAGTATGTGTCTGTGTGTGCATGTGTGTCTGTGTCCACGTGTGTGTCTGTGTTTGCATGTGTGTTTGCATGTGTGTGCGTGTGTGTCCCTGTATGATGTGTGTCTGTGTGTGCATGTGTGTCTATGTATGCATATGTGTTTGTGTATGTGCATGTGTGTGCATGTATATGTCTGTGTGTGCATGTGTGTGTCTGTGTATGATGTGTGTCTGTTTGTGCATATGTGTCTGTGTGTGCATGTGTATGCGTGTGTGTGTCTGTGTGTGTGTCTGTGAGCATGTGTGTCTATGTGTCTGTGCACGTGTGTTCATGTGTGTCTGTGTATGTGTCTGCGTGTGCATGTGTATCTGTGTGTACACGTGTGTGCCTGTGTTTGCATGTGTGTTTGCATATGTGTGAGTGTGTCTCTGTATGATGTGTGTCTGTGCATGTGTGTCTGTGTGTGCATGTGTGTCTATATATGCATATGTGTTTGTGTACGTGCATGTGTGTGTGCATGTGTGTGCATGTGTGTGTGTCTGTGTATGAGGTGTCTGTGTGTGCATGTGTGTCGGTGTGTGCATGTGTGTCTGTCTGTATGTCTCTGTGTACATGTGTCTCTGTGTGTGCATATACGTGTGTCTGTGTGCATGTGTCTGCGTGTGTGTCTGTGCGCGTGCGTGTGTGTCTGTACGTGTGCACAGCTGTCAGCCCTGGTAAACGTCACGACAGCCTGGAAGAACAGCACTCGTCCCCCGCAACTCCCTGTGGACACACACACACACACAGTCCACACGGCAGGGCTGCCGAGTCCCCCTCTGTGGGCACTGCCTGCTGGAAGAGAGAAATGGAGTTCGACAGGGCGCCTGGCACTCCCGCCAACCCAACTCACTTGCGGTGATTTCCCCCAGGTGCCCACTGGACGCCCGCCCCACACCCGTCTGTGTGTCTGTCTGTGTGTCTCTCTGTGTGTCTGTGTGTGCCTCTGTGTATCTCTGTGTGTGTCTCTGTATGTGCGTGTCTATGTGTGTCTGTGTGCTTCTGTGTGTGTCTGTGTGTGTGCTTCTGTATGTGTGTCTGTGTGTATGTCTGTGTTGCCTCTGTGTGTGTCTGTGTGTGCCTCTGTGTGTGTCTGTGTGTGCCTCTGTATGTGTGTCTGTGTCTATGTGTGTGTGTGCCTGTGTGTGTGTCTGTGTCAATGTGTGTCGGTGTGCCTCTGTGTGTGTGCACCTCTGTGTGTCTGTGTGCCTCTGTATGTGTCTGTGTGTCTATGTGTGTGTCTGTGTGTGCCTCTGTGTGTGTGTCTGTGTGTGCCTCTGTATGTGTGTCTGTGTGTCTATGTGTGTGTCTGTGTGTACCTCTGTATGTGTGTCAGTGTGTGTCTGTGTGTGCCTTGTGTGTGTCTCTGTGTGCCTCTGTGTGTCTGTGTGTGCCTCTGTATGTGTGTCTGTGTGTCTATGTGTGTGTCTGTGTGTACTTCTGTATGTGTGTCTGTCTGTGTGTGCCTTGTGTGTGTCTCTGTGTGCCTCTGTGTGTGTGCCTCTGTATGTGTGTCAGTGCCTTGTGTGTCTGTGTGTGCCTCTGTATGTGTGTCTGTGTGTGTCTGTGTGTGCCTTGTTTGTGTCTCTGTGTGCCTCTGTGTGCCTCTGTATGTGTGTCTGTGCCTTGTGTGTGTCTGCGTGTGTCTCTGTATGTGTGTGTCTGTGTGTGTCTGTGTGTGCACCTCTGTATGTGTGTCTATGTGTACCTTTGTACGTGTGTCTGTGTATGTCTGTGTGTGCGCCTCTGTGTCTGTGTGTGCCCCTGTATGTGTGTCTGTGTGCCTCTGTGTGTGTGTGCACCTCTGTGTGTGTGTGTCTGTGTGTGTTAATTCAGAACAGTAACCTACCAAAAAAAAAGTGTGGTCTCCAATGTGTAGGAAGAAAGGGAATTGAAGCTACCAATCGTGGACGGCACCAGCCCAGAGCTACAAGGGGGTTAAAGTGTTTGCTACACCCTGTCCGTCCGTCTGTCCGCCCGTCGGTCCGGTAAGAATGTTTCTTTGCTCTTGAATCACACCTGGCAGTGCTCCAAGGGTTCCTCCCGGCTCAGCCTTCAAAGAATCACCCCTGGCGATGCGCATGGGGTCTCTGTGCTTGGCTCTGGTCCTTAGTATTTTCTGTTTTTGATTTTTGGGTCCCATCCGGCGATGCTCAGGGGTCCCTCCTGGCTCTGCACTCAGGAATCACCCCTGGTGGTGCTCGGGGGACCCTAGGGGATGCCGGGGATCGAACCCGGGTCGGCCACGTGCCAGGCCAACGCCCTCCCCGCTGGGCTATCATCGTTCCAGCCCTGCCCCCTCGTATTTTCAAGACAAGACAAAGAGCATCCAAGCTCCGTACCTTCCAGCTTGTAAGCGGGAGGTCACGCATGGACAGGGTGGGCTCACGTGTGGACAGGATGGGCTCAGGCGTGGACAGAGTGGGCTCACGTGTAGACAGGATGGGCTCACGTGGACAGGGTGGACTCATGTGGACAGGGTGGGCTCAAACATGGACAGGGTGGACTCACTCATGGACAGAGTGGGCTCAGACATGAACAGGGTGGGATCAGGCATGGACACACGGTGGGCTCACGTGGAGAGCATGAGCTCACACATGGACATGGTGGGCTCACACGTGGACAGGGTGGGTTCACATGTGGACAGGGTGGGCTCACAAGTGAACAGGGTGGGCTCACGAGTGGAAAGGGTGGGCTCAGGCGTGGACAGGGTGGGCTCTCATGGACATGGTGGGCTCATGTGGACAGAGTGGGCTCACATGTGGACATGTGGGCTCACGTGGCAGGGTGGGCTCACGAGTGGACATGGTGGGCTCACACGTGGACAGGGTGGGCTCACGAGTGGATAGGGTGGGCTCAGGTGTGGACAGGGTAGGCTCTCATGGACATGGTGGGCTCACATGTGGACAGGGTGGGCTCACACATGGACAGGGTGGGCTCACATGTGGTTATGTGTGTCTGTGTGTCTATGTGTGTGTCTGTGTATGTATCTCTGTATCACGTGACAGGATGTGCTCATGAGTGGACAGGGTGGGCTCACATGGACAGGGTGGGCTCACATGTGGTTATGGTGGGCTCACGTGGACAGGACGGGCTCATGCATGGACAGGGTGTGCTCAAGTGGACAGAGTGAGCTCACACGTGCACAGGGTGAACTCACACATGGACAGGGTGGGCTCACATGTAGA
This sequence comes from Sorex fumeus, assembly GCF_029834395.1. Classification (NCBI taxonomy): domain Eukaryota; kingdom Metazoa; phylum Chordata; class Mammalia; order Eulipotyphla; family Soricidae; genus Sorex; species Sorex fumeus. The sequence continues at coordinate 132,263 of NW_026606387.1, read as the reverse complement.
TAGGGTGGGCTCATATGGACAGTGTGGGCTCACACATGGACAGGGTCGACTTATGTCGACTGGGTGGGCTCAGGCGTGGACAGGGTGCGCTCAGGCGTGAATAGGGTGGGCTCCCATGGACAGGATGGGGTCATGTGGCCAGGGTGGGCTCACGCATGAATATGGTGGACTCACCTGTGGAAAGGGTGAACTCAAGCGTGGTCAGGGTGGGCTCAGGTGCGGACAGGGTGGGCTCATGTGGACAGCATGGGTTCACGCAGACAGGGTGGGCTCACACATGGACAGGGTGGATTCACACATGGACAGAGTGGATTCACACGTGAACAGGGTGGGATCAGGCATGGACACAGGGTGGGCTCACGTGAAGAGCATGAGCTCACACATGGACATGGTGGGCTCACACGTGGACAGGGTGGGCTCAAGCATGGACAGGGTGGGCTCTAGTGGACAGGGTGGGCTCACGTGGACAGGGTGGGCTCACGAGTAGACAGGATGGGCTCAGGCGTGGACAGGGTGGGCTCATGTGTGGACAGGGTGGGCTCACATGTGGTTATGGTGGGCTCACGTAGACAGGATGGGCTCATGCATGGACACGGTGGGCTCACGTGCACAGAGTGAGCTCACACGTGGACAGGGTGGGCTCACATGTAGATAGGGTGGGCTCATATGGACAGAGTGGGCTCACACGTGGACAGGGTGGGCTTACGTCGACTGGGTGGGCTCAGGCATGGACAGGGTGGGCTCAGGCATGAATAGGGTGGGCTCCCATGGACAGGATGGGGTCATGTGGACAGGGTGGGCTCACGCATGAATATGGTGGACTCACCTGTGGACAGGGTGAACTCAAGCGTGGTCAGGGTGGGCTCAGGTGTGGACAGGGTGGGCTCACGAGTGGACAGGGTGGGCTCATGTGGACAGGGTGGGCTCACGTGGACAGGATGGGCTCAGGCGTGGACAAGGTGGGCTCACAGGGTGGGCTCACATGTAGACAGGATGGACTTATGTGGACAGGGTGGGCTCACACATGGACATGGTGGGTTACATGTGGACAGGGTGGGCTCACACGTGGAGAGCATGAGCTTACACATGGACATGGTGGGCTCATACGTGGACAGGGTGGGCTCACAAGTGAACAGGGTGGGCTCAGGCATGGACAGGGTGGGTTTACATGTAGACAGGGTGGGCTCACATGGACAGGGTGGGTTCACGTGGACAGGGTAGGTTGATGTGGACAGGGTGGGCTCACACGTGGACAGGGTGGGTTCACGTGCACAGGGTGGGCTCACGCGTAGACAGGGTGGGCTCAGGCATGGACAGGGTGGGCTCACGTGTGGATAGGGTGGGCACAGGCATGGACAGAGTGGGCTCACGTGTGGACAGGGTGGGCTCACACGTGGACAGGGTGGGCTCACACGTGGAGAGGGTGGGCTCACACGAAACCTGGGGCTCTGAGGACCCTCGAGCACATGCTGGGAGGCACTGACGCCTGGCGGGGTTAAGGGAGGAAGAGTCTGGGCCACGCCTCCCCATGACCAATGGGGAGGGGGGACGAGGCTTGGACCAAGGGCGCCCAGGGCCGGGCGGGGGCTGACCAGACACCGGGCAGGGGTGAGTGCCGTGGCTTTGCACACGGTCACCTGGCCCAGGCGTGTCACGGTATCACCTGCAGGGCGGTAAATGCATGATCCGCGGCTGGAGCACGTGCCCGCAGGCAGGGGTGGGTGTCGTCTAGCGAGAAACGGAGGCAGGGGGGAGAAAGGAGAGACAGGGGAGAGGGAAGAGACAGAGACAGAGACAGAGAGGGAGGCAGAGAGGCAGAGACAGAGAGACAGTGTGGGAGGCAGAGAGGCAGAGAGACACAGAGAGATAGAGACAGAGAGAATGACAGAGATAGAGGGAGGAGAAGGGAGAGGGAGGGAGAGAGACAGAGAGAGGGATGGGCAGAGACAGACATGGAGAGATAGAGAGATGGACACAGAGACAGGGAGAAGGAGATAGAGGCAGAGAGAGAGAGGGAGGGAGAGACAGAGAGACAGAAACCAATGCGAAGAGAGAGACAGAGAGATGGAGAGAGACAAAGAGACAGAGACAGAGAGATGGAGACAGAGAGATGAAGACAGAGGGAGGGAGAGAGGCAAAGAGAGAGAGGAACGGATAGAGACAGACATGGAGACAGAGAGAGGGAGAGACAGAGAGACAAAGAGAGACATAGACAGAGACAGAGAGGAGATAGAGATAGAGAGAGGGAAAGGGAGAGGAAGACATAGGGAGAAATTGAGGGAGAGAGATAGAGAGAGGGAGAGAGACAGAGACAGAGACAGAGGGAGGCAGAGAGACACAGAGAGACGGAGACAGAGATAGAGAATGACAGAGAGATGGAGAGACAGAGAGAGGAGAAGGGAGAGGGAAGGAAAGACAGAGAGAGGGATGGATAGAGGCAGACACGGAGAGAGACAGAAATGGAGACAGAGAGAGACAGAGAGAGGGAGGGACAGAGAGACAAAGAGAGACACAGACAGAGACAGAGAGAAGGAGGCAGACACAGAGAGAGACGGAGAGAGGGAATGGGAGAGGAAGAGATAGGGAGAGATGGAGGGAGAGAGACAGAGAGAGGGGGAGGGAGACACAGAGAGACACACAGAGACAGAGAGACGGAGATAGAGAAAGGGAAAGGGAGAGGAAGAGAGCGACAGAGACAGAGGGAGGGAGACAGAGTGAGACAGAGAGAAATAGAGATAGAGACAGAGAAAGACAGAAAGAGACAAAGAGAGACAGAGAGAGACAGAAAGAGACAGAGACAGAGAGAAATAGAGAGATAGAGAGACAGAGACAGAAAGAGACACAGAGACAGAAAGAGACAGAAAGAGATAGAGAGGGACAGAGAGACACAGAGAGAAATAGAGATAGACAGAGACAGAAAGAGACAGAGAGAGACAGAGACAGAGAGACAGAGAGAAACGGAAAGAGACAGAGAGAAATAGAGAGACAGAGAGAGACAGAGAGACACAGAGAGAGATAGAGAGACAGAGACAGACAGAGACAGAAAGAGACAGAGACAGACAGAGACACAGAGAGACAGAAAGAGACAGAGACAGAGAGACACAGAGAGAGACAGAGACAGAGAGACACAGAGAGAGATCTTCGGCAACTTCTCCCCAGCCATGCAGGGACCCTACGGGGGTCCCTGGGCAGTCACGTCCCCCCCCACAGGCTGGACACTGGTCACTCCTGTCTTGAGGACCGGTGGGGCACCGGTGACCCGCGCCGAGACATCTGTCTGTGAACCAGGCCCGTCTGTGGCCCCCTGGATCTCTGTCTGGGGCCCAGGGTGTGTTTTTCCCTTCCAGGGACCCTCGGCCACTTCCCATCCTTGACCTGCAGTTTGTGGGAAGGGGGGCTCGTCTCATGAGAACACAGGGGAGCGAAGAGGCCTCGGCGTGGCCCCACTCGGTGGGGAACCGTCCGGATGCATTTTTTCACAGAATCCGGTTGGGCAGTGCCCCAGCCTGCAGACCGGGAGTCGGTTTACAGCAGTTCCGCAAAAGCGAACACAAGGCCAGAAAGAGAGAGACAGAGACAGAGACAGAGACACAGAGAGATGAGAGAGAAGAGACAGAGAGATAAACAGAAAAGACACAGAGAGAGAAGACAGAGAGAGGAGAAAGAGAAGAGAGAGACAGAGACAGAGAGAGATGAAGAAGAGAGACACAGAGAGAGGAGAGAGAAGAGAGACAGAGACAGAGAGGAGAGACAGAGAGATAAGACAAGAGAGACAAAGAGAGAAGAGACAGAGGAGAGCGAGACAAGAGAGACAGACAGGGACAGAGAGGAGAGAAGAGACAGAGAGAGATGAAGAGGAAAGAGACACAGAGAGAGGAGAGAGACAGACAGAGACAGAGAGAGAGAAAGAGAAGAGAGACAGAGAGATAGAAGAGAGACAGAGACAGAGAGAGGACAGAGAAGAGAGACAGAGACAGAGGAGAGAGAAGAGAGACAGAGACAGAGACAGAGACAGAGACACAGAGAGATGAGAGAGAAGAGACAGAGAGATAAACAGAAAAGACACAGAGAGAGAAGACAGAGAGAGGAGAAAGAGAAGAGAGAGACAGAGACAGAGAGAGATGAAGAAGAGAGACACAGAGAGAGGAGAGAGAAGAGAGACAGAGACAGAGAGGAGAGACAGAGAGATAAGACAAGAGAGACAAAGAGAGAAGAGACAGAGGAGAGCGAGACAAGAGAGACAGACAGGGACAGAGAGGAGAGAAGAGACAGAGAGAGATGAAGAGGAAAGAGACACAGAGAGAGGAGAGAGACAGACAGAGACAGAGAGAGAGAAAGAGAAGAGAGACAGAGAGATAGAAGAGAGACAGAGACAGAGAGAGGACAGAGAAGAGAGACAGAGACAGAGGAGAGAGAAGAGAGACAGAGAGACAGGAGAGAGACAGAGAGATGAGAGACAGAGAGAGGACAGAGAGAGAAGAGACAGAGGGGAGAGAGAAGAGATACAGAGACAGAAAAGAGAAGAAACAGAGAGATAGAGAGATGAAAAGAGAGACAGAGAGACAGAGAAAAGAGAGAGACAGAGAGAAGAGAGAGCAGAGAGACAGAGAAGAGAGAGAACGAGACAGAGACAGGAACAAAGGGAAGAGAGACACAGAGGGAAGAGAGAGACAGAGAGGAGAGAGAGGAGAGAGAAGAGACAGAGAGAGATGAAGAGAAGAGAGACACAGAGAGGAGAGAGAGAAGAGAGACAGAGACAGAGAGAGGAGAAAGAAGAGAGACAGAAGAGAGACAGATGAGAGAGAGGACAGAGAAGAGAGACAGAGACACAGAGAGAGGAGAGACAGAGGAGAGAGAGAATAGAGACAGATACAGAGAGAAGAGACAGAGAGAGACAGAGAGATGAAAACAGAGACAGAGACAGAGGAGAGACAGAGACAGAGAGAAGAGAGAGCAGAGAGATGAAAACAGAGACAGAGACAGAGAAGAGAGAGAGACAGAGACAGAGAGAAGAGAGAGCAGAGCGACAGAGAACAGAGAGAACGAGAGACAGAGACAGGGACACAGGGAAGAGAGACATGGGGAAGAGAGACAGAGAGGAGAGAGCAGAGACAGAGAGATATGAAAAGAGACAGAGAGAGAAGAGACAGAGACAGAGGAGAGAGAGAAGAGAGACAGACACTTGGCAATCATCAGAAACGCACTTACACTCATTTATTTCCTGACAATTCTGTCTGCCACTGCTTTGAGTCTCGTTGCAGTTATATTAAGTAAATTTGTTATGTGTCTGCCTAGGAGGGGCGGGAGGGACCCTAAGAACACGGGTGCAGGGAAGCGGACACTGGTGGTGGGTGGGATTGGTCCTGAAACAATGGGTGCTCTGACCTGTAATACGGGGACAACTTTGTCAATCACAGGGTGGCTTTGATTTGTTTGTTTTTTTTTTTTTTGTCGATGGGGAGGGGGGTCACATCTCGTCATGCTCACGGGTTCCTCCTGGCTCTGCACTCAGTGGTCACTCCTGGTGGTGCTCGGGGGACCCTATGGGATGCCAGGGATCGAACACAGGTCATTCATTCCACAGGAATGAATAACACAAGGACCCTCCCTGCTGTGCTATCTCCCGGGCACCCATCGTGGATTTTTTTTTAAATTTGTATTAATTTTAAAAAATGGAATCAGTAAGAAACACGGTTACAAAGTTGTTCGTGATTGGTGATCAATGAGAAACACAGTTACAAAGTTGTTCGTCATACAGTGTTCCAACGAGATAGAGAGAGAGAGAGAGAGAGAGAGAGAGAGAGAGAGAGAGAAGAAAGTTCCCTGATATAGAGGCAGGCCAGGCTGGGGGTGTCTACTGGGGTTGGGTGGGAAGGAACCTGGGGACCCTGGTGGTGGGAAATGTGTCCTGGTGGAGGGACGGGTGTTGGAGCACTGTAGGGCTAAAACCCAACCAGGAACAGCCCGGCAAGCTCCCGAGAGGATCCCGCCCGCACGGCAGAGCCTGGCAAGCTCCCTGTGGCATCTTCGATATGCCAAAAAAAACAGGAACAGCAAGTCTCACTTTTTGTTGTGCTGTGAGACTCGAGGAAACTGATGAACAATGGGAGGACAGTGCTACAGTGCTATCTCATGGTGATTCAGTAAAGCAGTTAAAAAAATAATAAAGTATCCATAAAATACCAATAGGTGAAAGGAGGAAACGGGATATACCTTGCAGTGTCTGTACCGAAAATCAGAATGTCCACCAGCAGAGAGAGAGAGGGAGGGACACAGAGAGAGGGACAGAGAGAGAGAGAGAGAGACAGAGACAGAGAGAGACAGAGAGGGAAGGACAGAGGGACAGAGAGGGACACACTGACAGAGAGGGACACACTGACAGAGAGGGACACAGAGAGAGGGGGACAGAGAGAGAGAGGGGGACAGAGAGAGACAGAGAGGCAGATAGAGAGAGGGACAGAGAGAGAGAGAGAGAGAGAGAGAGAGAGAGAGAGAGAGAGAGAGAGAGGAGAGAGGCAGGCCAGGGCCTTGGCTATAGCTCGGAGCAGAATTGAGAGACAACACCATTTCTCCAACACAGAAGCTGGACGTTGGGTCAAGAGCTTGACCCCAAGGTAGCCTCCTCACCTCTGAAGCAGGCAGTCAGGGCAGTCATTATTCACACAGTTTCTTTTTGTTCCCTGGATGCAACTTTCCCCGTGGCAGTAGGGAACAGCTGGCTTATTCTTAGTTGCATTTCTCTGTGTTTAAGACTTCTTTTTTTTTTAATCTGCATATTGGGTCACATCCGGTGATGCACAGGGGTTCCTCCTGGCTCTGCACTCAGGAATGACTCCTGGTGGTGCTCGGGGGACCCTAGGGAATGCTGGGAATAGAACCCGGGTCGGCTGCGTGCCTGGCCAACACCCTCCCTGCTGGGCTATTGCTCCGGCCCCTGTTTGAGAGCTCTTGATGGCAGTGGTGGGTAGGGGCGGGAGGGACAAAGGTGGATGCAGTGCCTTGGATGTAACCCAGCCTGCCGCGTGCCAAGCTCACACTTTGCCCTACGCACTAGCTCTGCAGCCAGTACAGAATATTATAATGCAACGTGACTTTCCCCGCAACGATACCGGAGAGAGCACTGGCCATGCATGCGGTCGACTGGGGTTCAGAGACCCCCACGGCACCCTGAAATTGATCTCAAAGCAACAAAAAGCAGAGCTCAGCCCGGAACACAGTGTAGTGGAGACCCATCTCCCTCCCTCCGAAAGGGAAACCATCCACCCACCCGCCAATCAGGAGGCCTCTGTGATCCCACTGATGACATCAGTGTCAATGTTTCCAACAGCCAGATCCGTCAATGGACTCTGGAACCAGGGTACCAGAATATTTCAATGCATCACGGAAAGGAAGTGCCCAGGATGACGGTTGGAGAGAAGAAGGGATGGAAGGAAGGAAGGAAAGAAGTAAAAAAAAAAAAGGGCTGGCAAAAGGCTGAGAAGCAAGCTGTGTTGTCTCGTGTTGAAAAGGAGCAGATCTCGGAACCCAACGCTTTGCAGATGAAACACCCCCGTACACGGGTCACTTGGCTCCTTCCGACAGAACCGTTGGGGCTTTACGAGGCCAGAAAAGCTTGTTCCCGCAGAATCCAACAGAGGCCTCGTAAAAGATACAAATTTCTTTTCTTGTCTTTTCTTTTTTTATTGAACAAACCTGGAATCATGAGTATGATTACATAAATTAAGCAGTACGATTTTTCCTAGAGTAGATAAATACAAATCACAGTGATTTTTTTTTCTTTCCTTTCAATTGTGCAAGGATTTAGAAACAGGCTTTTTTAAGGTGTTTTTTTTTTTCCCTCCTCCCCACACACAAAAAAAATGAGAAGCTAGGAAGAACACAGGGAGGTGGGTGGAGCTTCCTAAAGGCACTCACAACCCCCCCACAGCCGCCATGGCTAGAGCCCAGCGTGAGGGAGAAGGAAGGTAAGACACTTGTGCAAAAGGCTGATGGGTGAGGGGTCCGGGGGTCTCTCTTCTGTCCACAGCGCCAGTGTCCACACCCCAGCCCCCTCCCCGATGGTCCGGAAAGCCCTGCGTTTCTCCAGAACTCTCTCAGACAGATCCCCCCTACACACACACACACCCCTTCACTACCACTTTTATTTTCTTACGAGGAAAGACGGTTCCCTTGGATGCAATAAAAAAAAAAAACCCGAACAACCGTCCAAAAAAACGCCCCGTTTCTGAAAAAGCAAGCTGAATCGGAAAACTGTGTTTGGGGAAAAACGAGCAAAATCTCCTCCAATTTCCGGACAGCACAGCCCTGCCAACAGACACACACACAGAGACACACACAGACACACACACACACAGACACACCACAGCCCAAACTATTCAGAAACCGCAGATGGCGCTGTAGTTGCGGTCTGAGTCTTTTTTTCTTTGCTCAGTAGGGTTTCTGCCCTCGGGGGTCCCTCGTGGCTCGGTGCTCAGGGGGACCCCGCGGGATGCCTGCCAGGGTAGCAACCAGGGTTGGCCGTGTCCAAGCTAAGCACTTTCCCTGTGCTGATTTCCATTTGTTCACTGTGATCTTTCTTTTTGCTTTGCTAAGTGGGCTGTGTCTTCCCCCTAAGTAAAGACTTCTCATGTCCTTTACAAACAGGGTGGGGGGCATGGGGGGGAGAGAGATGTCCAGGGCTTGCAAACGGGCCGGGAACCGTGACCCACGCGAGGCGTCCCCCAAACAAGAGGCGAATCATACGGCCAACTGCATTGCCCACAAGGAGAGAGATGGAGACAGAGACAGAGACAGAGAGATTCCCTGAGGATGTCCGATTGTTTGATGCCCGGTGGGAAAGATCAGCCCCAGAATAGTCCTCTACACACACACACACACACACACACACACACACACACACACACACACACCTTCATTCCTTTCCCTATCCAAGGGGAACTGCATTTGTAGCATCTGTGACCCTTTGGAGCCCAGGAGGGTTGGAGACTGCGTGGGTCCCCGGGAATGTGACAAATTGTTGGACCGTCTGTCCAGGGCAGCTGCGGATTCTCCAAGAGGAAGACAGGAAGTGCCCCCCGGTTGTCGGAGGTGGTCTAGGCGGGCTCGGGGCACCGTGAAGGTATACCTCTTGTCGGGAGGCAAAATTCCAACTCCGCGCGGGGAGGAAGAATCTGCCGTTGGCTGGAGGCAGAGGCCAACAGCTGGACAGTCGTCGTTGCTGACTGCTAGACATATCCCCAAAGTTTGATGGGTGGGGGGAGGCATGTGGACCCTTCTTGGTCCCTGGGATGCCCAGCTGCCGTTCTGGGCAATTCAGGACCAGCCCCCGAGATGCCCAATCTCCACTGTGGATCTGGTCCCGTTTGCCTTTTCCGTAGGAGTGTGCTGAGAGGCTGGGGGGTGGTTAGGGTCCAACCCACTTGTCCATCAGGGCTAACATCTCCTGGCTGTGTGCGGGATCCTGGCAGAGCTCAAGGGACGATGCCTGAGGGACGCAGGAGCGGGTGTCCCGCTGTGCTGTTTGCCAGGCAAGTGGTTGAGTCTCTCTCCAGCCCCCTTTGTCCTGTCTTATCTTGGGGGCACGTTGCACCACGGTGGGCTGTGCTCAAACCCACGTCCTTGGGGCCAGAGCCATAGCACAGCGGGGAGGGCGTTTGCCTTGCACGTGGCCGACCCGGGCTTGCCATTTTGCCATTTTGCCAGGCTGGTGGCAATACATTGAAGGAACAGCGACATTTTCTTGCCGTATTATTATTATTATTATTATTATTATTTGCAAAGTCATCATCTTGTTTGGAAAAAAAATGCTGGACAATAACAAAGAGGAAAAATAAAAAATAATAATAATAATGAAAGCAAGAGCTTGGAGACGAGAGAGTCAAGTGGTGTTTTTGTTGGCTGCTTTTAACGATTGTCTTTCTTGGGCATTTTATTAGTATTCATTATTAGTTAGGCAGAAGGTTCCACAGTGACAGCACAAGGAGTCATAATAATATCGTTTTTTTTTTTTCTTCAGTCATCGGAGGATCTGAGTGTGAAGAATTGATGGATAGACGTAGCTCTTGGGGAAACGTATTTTTTTCTTTTTTTTTTTCCTTTTTTTGGACTGTCTGGACTCTCAACAGTGAACAAAGACAGAAGTGAGAGGCTGCCGGGCTCTGACTTTATTACTCATCAGGCAGAAGGATCGGGAATAAAGACAGTCAGATAATAGCAGAGTTCAAGGCTGTGTTTGAAAAGCCGGTTTCTTCCCTTAAATAAAAGTCAATGGGGGCTGGAGAGATAGCACAGCGGGTAGGGCGTTTGCCTTGCACGCGGCCGACCCGGGTTCGATTCCCAGCATCCCATAGGGTCCCCTGAGCACCGCCAGGAGTAACTCCTGAGTGCAGAGCCAGGAGTAACCCCTGTGCATCGCTGGGTGTGACCCAAAAAAAGCAAAAAAAAAAGTCAATGGATTATATATTCCATAATGATTTCTTTCTTTGTTTCTCTGTTTGTTTCTTTGTTTCTCTGTTTGTTTCTTTGTTTCTCTGTTTGTTTCTTTGTTTCTCTGTTTGTTTCTTTGTTTCTTTGTTTGTTTCTTTGTTTCTCTGTTTGTTTCTTTGTTTGTTTCTTTGTTTCTTCCTTTCTTTCTTTTTTGTTTCTTTGTTTCTTTTCTTTCTTTCCTTTCCTTCCTTCTCTTTATTTTTTTTTTTCTTCTCTCCGACTTACAATGAAGACAGAGAGAAGCGCCCATCTCCAGGAGACAGGCGCCCAGGTCTCTTTCAGGGCCAGAAAGGCAGCTCAGTGGTTTGAACCCGTGCTTGCCATGCAAAGCCAGCATGTGGCCGGCGGGGGGGTTTGGGGGTCCGTGGCGCAGCCCACAGGAGCTCACTGTGGGGGAGGAAAGACACAGTAGTGTGGGGACGCAAGAAGGAGACGGGCATGGCCTCCCTGGCTTTTAGCACCACCCCCATTGTGTACACACACACACACACACACACACACACACAAATATCCATGTGGGTCTGATGTCAAAGGCAAAGTCCGTGAGAAAGAGCCGGGTGTCCCCACTGGACGAAGACGCAGCAGGAAGGACTTTCAGGGTGTGGTGAAGGTCTTACACACACACACACACACACACACACACACACACACACACATGCAAATATCCATGGGATCGCACGTTGATGTCGAAGTCCATGAGGAAGTCCAGTTGTATCTACTGGATGCAGACCCAGCAGGAAAGATTTTGGGGTGCGGTGATGGTGTCTCTCTCACACACACAAACACACACACACGTGCGCACACGCAAATATCCATGTGGGTCTGATGTTGAAGTCGAAGTCCGTGAGGTGTCTCCACTGGACAAAGATGCAGCAGGAAGGATTTCGGGGTGTGTTGAAGGTCTCTCTCTCTCTCACACACGTACCACACACATACACACACACACACACACAAGCAAATATTCATGCCGGTCTGATGTCCAAGGTGAAGTCCGTGAGAAAGAGCTCGGCATTCCTACTGGATGAAGACGCAGTAGGAGGGATTTGGGGCCGCGGTGAAGGTCTCAAAACACAAACATGCACATACAGACACACACATACACACACACACACACACACAATTTTCCATGGGGTCTTATCCCAGCGTTGAAGTCTGTGTGAGAAAGAGCCACATATATATATATCTACTGGACGCGGACCCAGCAGGAAGGATTTCAGGGTGCGGTGAATATCTCTCTCTCTCTCTCTCACACACACACACACACACACACACACACGCACACACAAATATCCATGTAGGCTTGATGTCCAAGGCAAAGTCCGTGAGAAAGAGTCGGGCGTCCCTGCTGGATGCAGACACAGCAGGAAGCATTTCAGGGTGCAGTGAAGTTCTCTCTCTCTCTCTCACACACACACACAGACATACACACACACACACACACACACACGTAAATATCCATGCAGGTCTGACGCCGACGTCGAAGTCCATGAGAAAGAGCCGGGCATCCCAGCTGGACACAGACCCCTGAGCCCCAAGTCCTACTGTACGGCCGACTTCCGCACACTTTCCGAAGCCAGGAGCCGAGGCAGACACCGTTCCCAAGGCAGAGCACTGACGGATGAGCAGCTGGGCCAGCAACGTCCCTCGGGCCCGTTGCAAGAAGGCGGGCGCCCGGCATCAAGATGCTGCAGGAACACAAGAAAAATGGGGCGTTTGTCTTGCACGCGGCCGACCTGGGTTCGATTCCCAGTGCCCCATAGGGTCCCCTGAGCACTGCCAGGAGTGATTCCTGAGTGCAGAGCCAGGAGGAACCCCTGTGCATCGCCGGGTGTGATCCTAAAATAAAAATAATAATAATAATAATGGTTCTGACACAGACAACTGGGACGCCCATCACTGAATCCCCGTCACTGTCAAACCCAGCCTGCAGGAAGGCTCTCACCAGCTGGGTGTATTTATTTTAGCTCTGACTTCTGTTTTGTGTTTTTGTTTGGGGGGCCAGAGGCAACACGGCTCAGGGCTGACTCCTTGCGCTGCACTCTGCTCGAGGGACCCTATATGTGGAGTGTCGGGGATCGAACCCAGGTTGGGCACGTGCGAGGTGAGCACCCGACCCACTGTACCATCGCGTCTCTCCAGCCTCCCGTCCGTTGGGACATCTGCATGACCGCAGAGACCTACTTTGCACCGCTGGCCGTGGGCGGTCGTCAAAAGTTCTCGAAGACTTCCAGATCTGTGGGGGACACGGGAGGGGCCGCCGTCCACTCGTTGTCGGGGTAGGCTTCAAAGTTGGAGCTGTCGCCCTCGCCGCACACTTTCGGCACGATAGGAGGCTGAGGGGCAGAAGGAGAAACGGAAGTTGGGCGGGTGCTGGGTGAGGACGGTGCTGCCCTATGGTAACCGACGGACGGAAATCTTTGAAGGGAACCCGAGCACGCCGGGGGTCTTGTGTGGGCCTCCAAATGTGGGCAGCTTGCAAGGAGATCCGTGAGCACGACGGAATTCACACGGCCTCCAGCAGGCTGACATTCACACACGGGGAAGAAGACGGTCCCCGAGGAAGGTCCACATACACCCACAGCCTCCACTCAATGGGTCAGAAACACCCAATGGACCAATCACCCAATGGACCAATCACCCAATGGACCAATCACACCAGTGACCACATTCATCCAATGAACCACATCCATCCAATCCTCCACCCAATGGACCACATTCACCCAATGCCTCCATCCAATGGAACACATTCACCCAATGCCTACATCCAACAGACCACATCATCCAATGCCTCCATCCAATGGACCACATTCACCCAATGCCTACATCCAACGGACCACATCATCCAATCTTCCATCCAATGGACCACATCCATCCAATCTTTCATCCAATGGACTACATCCATGCAGTCCTCCATCCAATGGACCACATCATCCAATGCCTCCATCCAATGGACCACATTCACCCAATGCCTCCATCCAATGGAACACATCCACCCAATGCCTACATCCAACGGACCACATCATCCAATCTTCCATCCAATGGACCACATCCATCCAATCCTTCATCCAATGGACTACATCCATGCAGTCCTCCATCCAACGAACCACATCATCCAATGCCTCCATCCAATGGACCACATTCACCCAATGCCTCCATCCAATGGAACACATCCACCCAATGCCTACATCCAACGGACCACATCATCCAATCTTCCATCCAATGGACCACATCCATCCAGTCCTCCATCCAAATGGACCACATAATCCAATGCCTCCATCCGAAGGACCACATCATCCAATGAAACACATTCATCCAATCCTCCATTCAATGGCCCACATCCACCAAACGGGCCATATCCATCCAATGGGCCACACCCACGTGCCAATGGACCACATCCATTCAATGCCTCCACCCAATTGATTCCTTCCACCCAGTGGATCACACTCGTCCAAAAGACCGTATCATCCAACAGAACACATCTTACCAACGGTCCACATGCATTCAGTGCTTCCACCCAATGGACCCCATCCAACTAATAGATGATATCACCCCAAAGAACCACACCTATCCAATGCCCCATATTCATCCAATAGACCATATTCGGGCTGGAGCGATAGCACAGAGGGGAGGGCGTTTGCCTTACAAGCGGCCAACATGGCCGACCTGAGTTCGATTCCTCCACCCCTCTCGGAGAGCCTGACAAGCTACCAAGAGTATCTTGCCTGCATGGCAAAGCCTGGCAAGCTCCCCCTGGTGTATTCAATATGCCAAACACAGTAACAGTTGTCACGAGGGAGACGTTACTGGGCCTGCTCGAGCAAATCGATGAACAACGGGAGGACAGTGACAGTGACAGACCATATTCATCCAGTGAACCATACTCATCCACTGGACCATATTCATCCAGTGGACCATATTCATCCAATAGCCCAAATTCATCCAATGGACCACATTCATCCTATGGACAACATTCATCCAATGGCCCAAATTCATCCAATGGACCACAACCACCCAGTGAACCACATCCACCCAATGGATTACATTCATCTAAGGGACCACATGCAACCAATAACCACATCCAACCAATGGGCCGTATCGACTCAGTGGACCAGATTACATACACGTAATGGACCATATCAACTCAGGAGGCCACATACACTCAATGCATTCACACAATGGACTCCATCCAACAGTGGACCACACCCATACAAAAGACCACATCCATCCACCAGACCACACCCACCCAAGGGACCATATCAACTCAGGGGGCCACGCACACTCAATGCATCCACCCAATGAACCCCATCCATCCTTTGGACCATACTCATCCAATAGACCACATCCATCCACCAGATCACAATCAACCAATGGACCACATCAATCCAACGCCCCCACCCAAATGACCACATGTGCCCAGTGGAACACAGTCACTCCATGCCTCTGTCCGACAGAACACATCCACTCAATGCCTCAACCCAGTAGCGTATATCCATCCAATGGGCCACACCATTCACCAATGGACCGCATCCTTTTAATGCCCCCACCCAGTGGACCACATCCAACCAATGGACCACGTCCACTCAATAACTCCTCCCAATGGACCACATCCACCCAATGACTCCATCCAATGAAGCCCATCCATTCAACGGACCACATTCATCAACCCCGTCTCACCCAGTGGACCGCCCCTGAGAAGAAACAGAGCTTTCTAACCTTCATCTTTCTCTGTGGGACGGCCTCCCAATCCACCGTTCTGAACCACCGATGCCGTTTGATGTCATCAGCCCCATTCTGCAAAAGAAACAGACCTATGACTTATGAGCTGCGGGGGAGGAGGCAGGCTGGGATGGAGAAGGGGTCACTGAGTCAGTGAGGGTTGGAGGGGTCGCTCGGGATAAGAGATGTGTGCTGAAAGTAGATCAAGGACCCAACGGGATGACCTTTCCGTGTCTGTACTGCTAACCATAATGCCCCAAAACAGAGAGGATGGGGGAAATTGTCTGCCATGGAGGCAGGGGGAGGGGTGGGATCGGGGGGTATATTGGGGACATTGGTGGTGGAAAATGGGCACTGACTGGGATGAGTGTTGGATCATTGTATGACTGAAACTCAAGCATGAAAGCTTGTAACTGTGTCTCATGGTGATTCAATAAAAGAAATTTTAAAAAATTTAAAAAATTGAAGCGACAGGCTTTGTCAGGGACAGGGGTTCAGGAGGAAAGCAAACATCGAACACTCAAGATTCTCCCTGCCTTCGTTCGTCTCGATAGCCACGGGTCAGACTGAGGTATTCGGGCCTCTCGCTCCGGAGCGTGAGAAACTATGGGAGGTGGAAGTCATCTTGTGTTTCATTGGCTGCCTGCAGAACGGCCACCAAAGCATCGTCTTGTATGGGCGGGACCCAAGAGGAAGAACCATGACAATTCAGATGCCTCCGCTAGCGCCCAGAGGACCTGGGATGAGATCCGAGGGTACCACCTGTTTAAATGTTGGCCATTTTCATTGGTTTCTGTCTAATCAGAGGACAGACCATGGAAATTTGGGCTTGAACTATCGATGCCAGCCCCTCCACGTGGCCCACTTTGGGGGGAAGTCACCTGAGGCTGAACATGATTCTGTTCTTTGTTAGAGCTGCATACTATCCTGTTATCCAGGTTGCCTGTAGCCAGGATGAGTGACATCATCCCACAGTGCCCTCTCTGCCTGGGGTCTGTGTGTCTGTGTGTGCTTCTGCACACGGACATATCCGTGGTCTACACCTCGGGGAGAATCCCCACTCCCCACCCAGAGGGAGCTGGACACACACACACACACACACACACACACACACACACACACTGACCTTCATGCTTCCGAGCCTCCTGGTTCTGTCCACTACCAGCAACTTCCGGACGAGATCTCTACTCAGCGGGGAGGAGAGAGAAGGCAGACAGGTGGTCAGGGGCCAGGGGCCATCAGCCGGCAACCGAGTCCCTCATGGAACCCCTGAAGCGAGTGGGGCAAGTACAGATGGCTGGAGAGATGGGGTCTTGCTTTTTAAAAATATTGCAATGAGGGGCTGGAGCGATAGCACAACGGGTAGGGCGTTTGCCTTGCACGCGGCCGACCTGGGTTCGATTCCCAGCATCCCCTAGGGTCCCCCGAGCACCGCCAGGAGTAATTCCTGAGTGCATGAGCCAGGAGGAAGGATCTGTGCATTGCCAGGTGTAACCCAAAAAGCAAAAAAAGAAAAAAAAAATGGCAATGATTTAGGGTTTTATTGACTGCATATTTACAGTCCTGTTAATGATGGTTTCTCACAGAAATGTGTCCCAACAACACAGTCATCACTTAAGGAGCCTTAGAATTTCTGGAGGTGATGTTTTGAAGAAACATCAAGAACATCAAAGAAATAGCTAAGAGGACGAAGAACCTCTGGCTCTGGGCACATCTCTTTGATTCCACTGTTCTTCCTGCATTAATATATGCCTCAGAGACCTGGTCCCTACGCAAACAGGATGAGAACGCTATTCGGGTCTCCCAAAGAGGAATCGAAAGAGCTATGCTTGGAGGATCACAGTTCACTCAAATGAGAGGTAGAATCCGGAGTTCCGACATCCGTCGACGATCAAGAATCAGGGATGCTGTCTCATTTGCCAAGGAGTCGAAAATCAGATGGGCTGGTCACGTGATGAGATTTAAAGACGACCGCTGGACTAGAGCTGTTACCGACTGGATCCCACGGGATGTCAAAAGACCGCGTGGCCGCCCACCTACCAGATGGTCAGACTTCTTCGTCAAGATCATGAACGATCGGTTTGAGGCTCTTCATGTTCCCAGAGTGAACAGATGCCATTGGGCGACACTAGCACGCGACAGGGACAAATGGAGACGTTACTGGCGCCCGTTCGAGCAAATCGACGACTAACGGGAAGTTAAGTGATTAAGTGATGTTTTGAAAACTTGAGTTTTAGATACTTAAAAGGCCAGCTTTGTTTTTTTTTCCACACGCCTTTGCTTGGCATACATAATTTAGATTTGTGATAGGCGTGAGCTGTAAATACTGCAAAGTTCAATATATATATATATATATATATATATATATTCCGTTAAGCCTTTTTTGAAATTTATAAATCCACCAGCAGACGAACAAGCAAAGACAATCCCCCTGCAAGAACCCCCATATCCCTCCGTCTCATGCCCACAGCCCCAGACTCAGATTTCTAACGCTGTGTCGTCTTTGGCCCTTGGTTGCTCCCTGGGTCTGTGTGCGTGTGTGTGTGTGTGTGTGTGTTTACATCCCACACGACAGATTATTTTGTCTGTCCTTCTCTCCTTCTGGCTGACGTCACTCAGCACAATCTCTGTTCATTCCATCCATGCGGTTGCAAACTTCACAATTTTGTCATTCGTAGTATTCCGCTCTGCGACGACTCCTCCATCCTCGTATCCACTGTTGTGCACGCGGGCTGTTTCCGTCTCTTGCCTATTGTACTGAGCGCACAACGGACATCAGTGAGGACCAATTCTGGAGAATCAGTGTTTCTCTCTTCGGGGGAGAGAAGCCCGGCAGTGACACGGCTGGGTGAGCTTTCTGCCTGTTCTTTGGAGTTGTCATTATGTTGCCTTCGTGGAGGGCAAAGCAGATGACATGCCCTGGGGTGAGGCTCCTGGGATCCCAGGGTCCCACCACCTCTAGCTACTTCTTGATTTCCCCATCGGGGCCATCAACTCGAGGACGTCAGGTTATGTCACTGTGATTCCAACTTGCGTTTCCCTAATCACAAGTGACGATGGGAACTTGTCCATTTGTCCACATACCTATCGGCCACGTATGTGTGTCTTCTTTGGACATGGATGAGAGACGAGTTTCCTTCCCTTCCTTCACTCCCTCTATTCACTCCTTTCTTCTTTTTCTCCATTTCCTCCTTCTCCAGTTTTCCTCCCTTTTCTTCCTCCTCGCCTTCATTCCCTCCCTCTATTCCCTCCATCCTTTCTTCTCTCTCTTCCTTTCCTCTCTTTCTTTCCATCCTTCCTCCTTTCTTACTCAACTTTTGTTTTCGCAGATTTCAAAATTCAGTGGCACCTTTGGGTGTCCTCCTTCCCCCCAAAAAAGCACTGGTTTGAAAAACAGGCCCCTTGAAACTGCCACATGCAGGAGGAATGTCTCATCAAACACTTCCCTGTCCTTCTGGAAGTTTCCGGATGCCTTGCTATGATTCACCCACCCAGCATCTCAAAAACAGGAGAGAAAAAGAAACTCGGGTCTACCCAGTGGACGTGCTTCACAATCATGGAATGGTGGACTACCGTCCAGAGAAATAATCTCACCAAGATACATTAGCCAGAGTCTCTTTGCAAAGAGCTGCTGATTTTTGGATGCATAACAAGAGACTAGAAGAGTAGGAGAATGACAATATCTTTCTGGTTTTGGGTGGGCAGGAGGGAAAAACACAATGACCGCCCAACCAGTATTCTTATCATTGTATGTCTGCATGATTTCTGTTCTTTGTCAGAGCTGCATAGTACTCCGCTGTGCATGCAGAACTGCTTTATGCATCTGTAGTTGGACATCTGGATTGTTTCCATATACTTATCATCAGATGTTGGCTCGGTTCAATCCTTTTGAAAGTCGCACTGAAAATAAAAGACCCAGCATGATCTTCTCTGGTTCTATCCATGCTGTGCCCAAGTGCATGATTCTGTTCTTTGTTAGAGCTGCATAGTATTCCGTCATCCAGTTTTCCCACAACTTCTCGATCTATTCATCCCACATTGGGCATTTGGGGCGTTCCCGTATCTTGGCTATTGTGCTATGCGCAGTGATGAACACAGATGCACCGTGGAGAGTTTTGGGTCATTTACAGCCAGGTGGACGGAACCGATTTCCCTCAGATTGAGGGAAGCCAGTCAGGAGAAGAGGGACAAATGCAGGAGGATCTCACAAAGGGGTGAAGTTAGAGCTACACAGCCAGGGAGGAACAAGTGGCCAATGGTTGTGGAGCATGGTGACGGGCACTGGAGCAGACAAGACCCGACCTTGCAAAGCCGCCCAGAAGGGAAGCCTCACAGAAGGGAGTATCTGGCCCAAGTTGGCAAGAACAGGGAGTCAGTCAGCACCAAGTGTCCGGCCTTGAGCCTCACTCGACCTCCTAGTCACAGGCGCCAAAGACACAGAAACTGTGTCACGTGCGCTGAGCAGGTCATCCGAACTGCATCATCTAGCCTGGGTTGGGACTGGACCAGGACAGAGCAGAGTAGGAGACCTCACAGGCCCATCATGCTGAACTTGATGGGATTGGACCTTCCTGTACGTCGAGACCCTCTATCAAACAAACGTGTGTGTTTGGCAATAAAGTCAACAACCATCAGCTGTTCCCGGAGGGGGTTTCTTTGCGATTCCATCATCCTTTGCCCCACGTCTGCTCGGACCCAGTGTGCAACGTGCCTGGGCATGTTGGGGAAAACTGTTCCCCACTAAACGGTGACCCACCGGGAGAAATGAGTTGGGAGAACAGTTAAGAGAGAGGCATGTTGACTCCTCGGTTGCAAACCACAACACCCTCAAGGAAAGAGAGAGCACAAGGGAATGCCCTGCCACAGAGGCAGGGTGGGATGGGGGAGATGGGGGTGGGAGGGATACTGGGATCATTGGTGGTGGTGGAGAATGGGCAGTGGTGGAGGGATGGGTACTCGATCATTGTAGAACTGAAAACCAAGCACGAACGTTTGTAAGTCTACAACTGTACCTCATGGTGTTTCACTATCAGTATCACTATCATTGTCACCCCATTGTTCATCACTTTGCTCGAACAGGCACCAGTAACGTCTCCATTCATCCCTGTCACTTGCTAGTGTAGCCCGATGGCATATTGGGGGCTCTTTCAGGGTCAGGGGAATGAGGACCATCATTGTGACTGTTTTTGGCATATTGAGTACGCCACGGGTAGCTTGCCAGGCTCTGCTGTGTGGGCGGGATACTCTCGGTAGCTTGCCGGGCTCTCCGAGAGGGATGGAGGCTTTGGGGGCGGCCTCTAATCACCTTTACAGGTGTTCCCAGTCAGGAATTTATGCGGGCAGGAAACTCTTGGTAGCCTGCTGGGTTCTCTAAGAGTGAGAACTAGACAATAAGAGGTCATTTCACTAATTAAAAAATTTTTATTTAGCGATGTGGAGTGATAGTACAGTGGTAGGGCGTTTGCCTTGCACGCAGCCAATGTGGCCGACCCGAGTTCGATTCCTCCGCCCCTCTTGGAGAGCCCGGCAAGCTACCGAGAGTAACTCGCCCGCACGGCAGAGCCTGGCAAGCTCCCCGTGACATATTCGATATGCCAGACACAGTAACAACAAAGTCTCCAATGGAGACGTTACTGGGCCCGCTCGAGCAAATCGATGAACAATGGGAGGACAATTCTCAATTCACTAATTAAAAAAAAATTTTTAAAAAGATGAAAATTGGATGCTGTGATACCATTGTACTGCTTGTGATAAGAATACTTGGTAATGCACGGGGTGCTGAAGAAAGACCGTTATGTTAAGAAACGATTTTTAAAAAATAAATGAAATTGTTCATCTCCTATATTTTTTCTTTTTTTGGGTCACACCTGGCAACGGACAGGGGTTTCTCCTGGCTCTGCACTCAGGAATTAGCCCTGGTGGTGCTCAGGGGACCGTATGGGATGCTGGGAATAGAACCTGGGTTGGCCGCGTGCAAGGCAAATGCCCTACCCGCTGTGCTATTGCTCCAGCCCTGTTCATCTCCTATTTCACAGCCAAAAAAAGAAAAAGAGAGAGAGGCATGTTGAGATCTGTGGAATGTGGGGTTGGAACAAGGAATGACAGACCTGGGAATCCACCGATAATGGTGCTGTCAATTGCAGACCCTCAATCAATAAAAACATGAAAAATAAGTAAATAAGTAAAACAGGGGATACGCCAAGCCCTGCCCCACCCCTCGAAAACACAAAAGGGACGTCAACATTCACCCCCCGTTCCCGTGAAAGAATAAGAACGTGTGTGCTCACTTGACGGTGAAGTCCAAATGTCTGGGGAAATCTATTTTGCCCGCGAGGATTTTCTGATAGATGCCAAAGGGGTTGTCATCGAAGAAGGGAGGAAACCTATGAGAGAAAACAGTCCCGTCTTCAGGGGCAAGAAAATGTGGAGCATGAGGGGCTCAGTGGCGACCATTTCAGAAGAAGGAATCCAAGCAATCCATTCTTTTTTTAAATTTTGCTTTTTGGGTCATACCTGGCGATATGGCCAACATGGCCGACCCGAGTTCGATTCCTCCGCCCCTCTCGGAGAGCCCGGCAAGCTACCGAGAGTATTCGATATGCCAGACACAGTAACAACAAAGTCTCCAATGGAGACGTTACTGGGCCCGCTCGAGCAAATCGATGATCAACGGGAGGGGCCTCTACTACCTGGCGATACACAGGGGTGACTCCTGGCTCTGCACTCAGGATTGACTCCTGGCGGTGCTCAGGGAACCCTATGGGATGCTGGGAATCGAACCCGGGTTGGCCGCGTGCAAGGCAAACGCCCTCCCCGCTGGGCTATCTCTCCAGCCCCAGAAGGAATCTATTCTTAGACCAACGCCCTGCAGTGGTTTGGAGATTTTCTGGACCCGTGATCCAAAGCATGACTGTCGCTTCTCCATTGCCTGTAGGAAATCAGACCCTCTAACTGAAAAAAATAAGGATGCGCTGTGTCCCTAGGGAAAAGAGCTTAGGTCTCAGAATTTTGAAATGGGTCTGGGAGTATACCTCCAGGGCCCCAAAACACACAGTCAAAATACCATCTGCACGCCTATGTTCATTGCAGCACTGTTCACCAGAGCCAGAATCTGGAAACAACCCAAGTTCCCAAAGAAAAGATGACTGCATAAAGGGACGATGGTACAACTTACACAACAGAACACTACACAGTTGTAGGAGAAATGAAGTCATAAAGTTTCCTAGCCCAGAGGGCTGGAGCGATAGCCCAGTGGGTAGTGCATTTGCCTTGCCTGCGGCAGACCTGGCCAACCCAGGTTCGATTCCTCCGCCCCTCTCGGAGAGCCTGGCAAGCTCCCGAGAGTATCTTGCCCACACGGCAGAGCCTGGCAAGCTCCCCGTGACATATTCGATATGCCAAACACAGTAACAACAAAGTCTCCAATGGAGACGTTACTGGGCCCGCTCGAGCAGATCGATGAACAATGGGAGGACAGTGCGACAGTGCTATAAGTGGACAGACAGGGAATAATTACACTCATTTGTGGAATATGAAAAAACAAATCACAGAATGAGACTAATTCCCAAGGACAGTGGAAACAAGGGCCAGGAGGATGGATCCGCAGTTGGAAGCCTGTCTCCAGGGCTGGGGGAGAAGGCAGGTGGGATAGACGAGGGATCACTGTGGCCATGATAGTTGGAAACGGTCACTCTGGACAAGAACTGAGTGCTGAAAGGAGGTAGAGGGATACGCATGAGAACCTTTCGATATCTGTTTGCGAACCATAACACCCATGGGGTCGGGGGAGAGAGAGAGAGAGAGAGAGAGAGAGAGACAGACAGACAGACAGACAGACAGACAGAGACAGAGACAGAGACAGAGAGACAGAGAGAGAGAAAGAGACAGACACAGACACAGACACAGACATAGAGGAGAGAGAGAGACAGAGAAAGAGACAGAGACAGACAGAGAGGAGAGAGACAGAGACAGAGACGGAGACAGAGACAGAGACAGACAGAGAGGAGAGAGAGAGAGATAGAGAGAAGAAAAGTGTCTGCCATATAAACAAACAGGCGGAAGGTAGGAGAGAAACTGAGGACATTGGTTCGTTGGTGGTGAAAAATGTGGACTGGTGAAGGGACGGATGTTGGAACATTGTATGACAGAAACCCAACTATGAAGATCTCTGTAACTGCGTCTCTGATGGTGATTCAATTTTTTTTAAAAAAAAAAAGAATGAAAAGGAAGAAAAGAAAGAAAAAGGAAAGGAAGAAAGAAAAGGAAAGAAAGAAAGAAAGAGAAAGAAAGAAAAGGAAGAAAGAAAGAAAGAAAGAAAGAAAGAAAGGAGGAAAGAAAGAGAAAGGAATAAAGGAAGAAAGAAAAAGAAGAAAGGAAGAAAGAAAGAAAAAGAAAGGAAGAAAAAGGAAGAAAGAAAGAGAAAGGAAAGGAATAAAGGAAGAAAGAAAAAAGGAAGAAAGAAAGGAAAGGAAGAAAGGAAGAAAGGAAAAGGAAGAAAGAAAGAGAAAGGAAAGAAAGGAAGAGAAAGGAAGAAAAAGGAAGAAAGAAAGAGAAAGGAAAGAAAGAGAAAGAAAGGAAAGAAAGGAAGAGAAAGGAAGAAAAAGGAAGAAAGAAAGAGAAAAAGAAAGAAAGAAAGAAAGAAGAGATAAGAGGACAAAGGAAAGTGTGCCCAACATAGCACAGCATCAAGGGTCACTGCGGGCCTTTTTAGATGCCGTCGGTTGTTTGCGTCAATACCACGCCCTCTGCTCTGCATGGACCCATCAATGTGGACGTGGAAACTCAAGGGTCCTCAACGCGTCTGTCAATGAAAAACACCACAGCTCAGGGGCTGGAGCACCAGCGGGGAGGGCGTTTGCCTTGTACGCGGCCGACCCGGGTTCCATCCCAGCATCGCATAGGGTCCCCCGAGCACCGCCAGGAGTCATTCCTGCGTGCAGAGCCAGGAGTCAGCCCTGAGCATCGCTGGGTGTGACCCAAAAAGCAAAAAACGAAAAACCAAAAAACGCACAGTTCACATGCAGTTCGGGGAGCAACGTGGTCCTGCATGAATGACCATCCTGTGAGGCCAGGGGGGACTGTCCCGGCGGCCGTAACGCTTGGACAGTCCATGAGCATTTGTGTGCCTCGTTCTGGGTGACTGATATCTGTCGGGCGTGGGTCGGAGGTGCCCATCTGGTGTTGGCTGTTAGATGTTAGACGTCTCTGTCAGACAACGGTCTCCGTTTGTTCTCTGTAACCAACCTAAGTGGCATCCAACGGGCTCGGGAGATGATTGGAGGGAGGGAAGGGAAGCTGATGGTTGAATCCGAGGGCTGCTTCGGCTTTGCGGGCACTCTCTCTCCCTCCTTCCTCTGTCCCCTCCCTCCCTCCTTCCTTCCCTCCTTCCCTCCCTCTCTCTCTCCCTCCCTTCCTTCCTCCCTCCATTCCTCCCTCTCTCCCTTCCTCCCTTCCTCTCTCTCTCTCTCTCTCTCTCTCTCTCTGCGTGTGTGTAGTGTTGGGGAGAGACTTATGTAGCCCAGAGCATGTCGGAAGCCAAGGCTCATGTCTCTGCACACTAACTGCATCTCCAAGGAGGTGAGATTTACCCCAAGGCGGCTTCCCACCAAGGCAACCCCTCCCCACCGCCCACTGCATCCCGGTTTGTGATCTGCAAAACTTCTATTTCCAAAAGGCGTATGTAAAGAGACAGAAGGTGAGATTGCAGGCTGGAGGGATAGCACAGTGGGGAGGGCGTTGGCCTGGCATGCGCGGCCGACCCGGGTTCGACTCCCAGCATCCCATAGGGTCCCCCGAGCACCGCCAGGAGGGATTCCTGAGTGCAGAGCCAGGAGTAACCCCTGAAGGAACCCCTGAGCATCACCCAGTGTGACCTAAAAAGCAAAAAAGAAAAAAAGAAGAAGAAAAAGAAGAGGAGGAGGAGAAGAGAAAAAGGAGGAGGGGGGAGGAAGAGAAGAAGGAGGAGGAGGAAGAGGAAGACGATTCCCCATCTCGTGATAAATACACAGATATTCCTCGTTCTATTTTCATCTTTCCAACATGGGACCCTCAGCACCACCTCCTGGTACCCTCCGGGAACTAGACCTTCAAGTCCAAAACAGAAGGAGAAGGGACTATTGTTCCCGGAATCCAGACTCGTGGATGGTGTCCAAGCTCAGCGTGGCCCACAGACGCAGCAGGTAGAAATGGGGTCTTCACAAAAGGCAGCTCAGATAGAGACGGGACCACCAAGTAAAGGGTGCTGGGAGGGCCCACTCGGGATGGGAGATGCGTCCTGAAAATAGACTATAGGCCGAACACAATGGCCACAGAGGCAGGGTGGGCTGGGGGGGTATGGGGGGTGGGAGGGATACTGGGATCCTTGGTGGTGGGAAATGGGCACTGGTCGAAGGATGGGTACTCGATCATTGTATAACTGAAACCCAAGCACAAAAATTCATAAGTCTACAACTGTACCTCAGGGCGATTCACTAATAAAAATTGAAAAAAAAAAAAGGCAATAATGACAAAATAAAACAATAAAAATTTGAAAAAAAGAAGAAAGAAATGGGGTCTCCACTAAGGGAGCTCTGTCCTATAAACTTACTGGGGAATGAATCTTTGCAGGCGGGGGGCCTCCCTGCCTGCCCCAGAGTCCTGCCCAGAGAGAGACAAAGGAAACTCAGACCTAGAGGGGAAATCCGGGGCAGACGAAGACAGAGACAGGAAGGACGCAGCCCTGGAGTAGCCGAGAGCCTGGACAGGGAGTCAGCCTGGGACTCCAGAGAACAGAGTTGCAGGATGCATAGGGTGGATTCTTGGTATCTGGAGCCACCGTGTGGTCACTTGCTCTGAGCACGGCAGCAAACCAGCATCCACACGGCCCCCAAGTCCCCTGCACGTCCCCCAGGGATCACAAGAGAAGGTCAGCGTGTTATTCAGGGGCCATCCATGTGCTCACTTCGGAGAGTCCCACTGGTGGCGTCTGCACCCACTGGGTGTCACTCGAGTGTGAAACGTGATGGGCAAAAAATGGACGAGGGACACTCAGAAACTCATGACTCCTTCCAGCTAACGCCTCCCCACAGACACTTCCTGTGATGTAGTATCGTTCTCTTCAGAGCTCGGGTGGGACCTTGAGCTGGGGACCTTGGGCCTCAGGATTCCAGCACCGGGGAAAAGGAACTGCCATGAACAGAGATGAAGTCATAAAATCTGCTTATAAGTGGAGGGACATGGAGAGTCTCATGCTGAGTGAACTGAGTCAGAAGGAGAAGGACAGACATAGAAGGAACTGTGTTCATTGGTGGAATGTAAAATAACATGATAGAAGACGGACACCCCAGGACAGTAGAGACAAGGGTCAGGAGGATTGCTCCATGGTTGGAAGCCGCCTCATGAGGTGGGGGAGAAGGCAGCTGGGATGGAGAAGGGGTCACTGAGTCAGTGAGGGTGGGAGGGACTGCTCGGGATGGGAGATGTATGCTGAGAATAGATAAAAAAAACCAAATGTGATGTGTATTGGATCTGTATTGATCTGTATTGATCTCAGTGTCTGAATTGCAAACCTTGATGCGCCAAAGTCGAGAGACAGAGAGGATGGGGGAGATTGTCTGCCATGGAGGCAGGGGGAGGGGTGGGATGGGGGGGACACTGGGGACATTGGTGGTGGGGAATGGGCACTGGTGGAGCTGAGTTCAAGGTACATGATGGTCTTTCAGTAGCTGTACTGCAAAGCACAATGCCCAAAGCAGAGAGGGATGTGTGTGTGTGTGTGTGTGTGTGTGTGTGTGTGTGTGAAAGAGAGAGAGAGAGCAAAAAGGACGAGGAGGAAGAGGAAGAGGAGAAAGAGGAGAAAGAGAAGGAGGAGGAGGAGGAGGAGGAGGAGGAGGAAGAGGAGAAAGAGGAGGAGGAGGAAGAGGAGGAGAAAGAGATGAAAGAGGAGGAGGAGGAGGAGGAAGAGGAGGAGGAGGAGGAGGAGGAAGAGGAGGAGGAGGAGGAGGAGGAGGAGGAGGAGGAGGAGGAGGAGGAGGAGGAATGCGCCGGCTATACAGACAGACTGGGTTAGGATGGGGTGATGGGAGGAAACTTGGGGACCCCGGTGGTGGGAAATGTGCCCTGGTTGTTGGAACACTGTACGACTGTAACCCAACTATGAACAACTCTGTAACTGTGTATCTCATGGTGATTCAATTAAAAAATATATTTTTGTGGAAAAAGATAAAAGAAAATGCACCCGCATCAGAGAAAAAGCACCAGTGCTTAAGACCCTTGCCTTGCATGCAGAAAATCGTCCAGCCCCCTAGACGGTTCCCTGAGCACGGTCAGGAGAGAATGAATCCTGAGTGCAGAGCCAGGAAGAAGCTCCCAGCACTGCCGTGTGTGGACCCCAAAACAGAGAATAAAACGCAAAGAGGAGTTGGCCGTCACTTTGACTCTCCCCGTGCTGTGAGCCCGGGCCTGGTGCCCACCACACTCTCTCATCCCTGTGTCGTGTTTCTGAAATGGGATCCGTTGGCAAAGGCTGAGAAGCATGACAAGAAGGACGGGAAGTTCCTTGAGTTTGAAATCACTGCGATCCAGGGTTCTATGATGTGCGGGCAAGGCTGCCCTCTACTGGTCAAGACGGGTTCTAGTGCTGCCGTGGACACTGGCACTTTTTTTTGGTACGTGTTGTGGGTCCCTTGGGGGCTATTCCAAAGAGTGGAATTTCTGGGTCAAGTAGACAACTGAAGCCCCACACATGAATGGGTGGAGGAAGGGAGGGAGGGATGAATTAGAAGGGCTGGAGCGATAGCACAGCGGTATGGCGTTTGCCTTACAAGCGTTACAAGCGGCCAACATGGCCGACCCGAGTTCGATTCCTCCGCCCCTCTCGGAGAGCCCGGCAAGCTACCGAGAGTATTCGATATGCCAGACACAGTAACAACAAAGTCTCCAATGGAGACGTTACTGGGCCCACTCGAGCAAATCGATGATCAACGGGAGGGCCTTTACCTTTACAGAGGGATGCAGAGGGAGGGATGGAGAGATAGAGGGAGGAACTGATGGTCAGAGGGATGGAGGGATGGAGGGATGGACACGTGGATAAAGGAATGTATAGATGGTGGATAGAGGGATGAATGGAAGGATGGAGAGATGCAGGGAGGGTGGATATATGGATGAAAGCATGACTAGAGGAATGTACGGATGGATGGATAGAAGGAGGGATGGAGGGAGGGATAAATGGATAGAGGATGGATGGATGGAAAGATGGAAAGATGGAAGGATGGATGAGGGATGGATGGAGGGATGGAGGGATAGATGAATGGATAATGCATGGATAAAGAAATGTATGGATGGATGATGGAGGGAAGGAGGGAGGGATGGATGGAGGGATGGAGGGAGGGTGGACAGATGAATTCATGCATGAATAGAGGAATGTATAGACGGATGGATGGATGGATGGATGGATAGGAGAGATGAAGGAAGAGATGTATGATAGAAGATGTATAGATGGATGGATGGATGGAAAGATGGAGGGATGGGTGAGGGATGGATAGATGGAAGGATGGATAGATAAAGAAATGTATAGATGGATGGCTGAATGGATGGATGGATGGATGGATGAGGCAAGGAGGGAAAATGGACAGATGGACGCATGCATGAACAGAGGAATGTATAGATGGATGGAGGGAAGGATGAAAAGAGGGATGGAGGGAGAGGTGTATGGATAGAGGATGTACAGATGGATGGATGGAAAGATGGAGGGATGGATGAGGGATGGAGGGATGGATGGATGGAGGGATGGATGAGTGACTAGACAGATGGGTGGATGGAGGGATGGATGGACAGACGGATGAAGGAATAGAGGATACAGATAAAACGGATAGATAAATAAGTGAATATGCGGCAAGATACATGGACAGACAGAAGCATGAATAAATGAAGAGATACGAATGGGTGGGACAGAGGCCGGACTGAGAGTACGGAGGGGAGGGCGTTTGCCTTGCACGCGGCCGACCCGGGTTCGATTCCCAGCATCCCAAACGGTCCCCTGAGCAGCGCCAGGAGCCATTCCTGAGTGCAGGGCCAGAAGGAACCCCTGAGCATCGCCGGGTGGGACCCCAACAAACAAACAAGAGGAAATGGGTGAGGACGGATAGGTGGGTGAGAGATATGGATCGATATGGTGGATGGATGGTGAAATATGAGAAGACAGAGAAGGGTGGATGGGAGGACGGATGAGAGGATGGATCGATAAGTGATGGATGGAGAGAGACAATGTATATGGATAGATGATGTGAAGGATGGTGGGTAAATGATCAATGGATAGGTAGCCCTGTAGCACTGTCCTCCCGTTGTTCATCAATTTGCTCGAGCAGGTACCAGTCACGTCTCCGTTGTGAGAGTTCTTGTTACTGTGTTCGGCATATGGAATACTCCACGGGGAGCTTGCCAGGCTCTGCCGTGCAGGCGGGATCCTCTCGGGAGCTTGCCGGGCTCTCCAAGAGGGGCAGAGGATGGATAGGTAGATTTATATAAAGATAGATGATTTGATGGACGATGAATGAATGACGGATGGATGTCCTATGCAGAGGAGGATGGAGGGTGGATGGAGGGTGGATGGATCGATAGATAGGCAGATGATAAAAATGGATAGATGAAATTACAGGTGATTGATGGATGGATGTCCTATACCTGGAAGGATGGATGGGTGGATGGAGAGGGTGGGTGGATGGATCGATAGATAGGGAGATGATAAAAATGGATAGATGAAATTACGGGTGATTGATGGATGTCCTATGCACGGAAAGATGGATGGGTGGATGGAGAGGGTGGGTGGATGGATCAATAGGTAGATTGTATACATGGATAGATGACATAAAGGATGATGATCAATACATGTACTATAGATAGGACACATGGGTGTATGAGAGAGAGGATAAATGGATGGATAGATAAATGACATATAGAGATAGATGATGTGATGAATGGTGGATGAATGGTGGATGCACGTCTTATTCAGATAAGGATGGATGGATGGATCACTTGATCACTTCAGTTCCCGTTAGTCGTCGATTTGCTCGAGCGGGCACCAGTAACGTCTCCATTTGTCCCTGTCGCGTGCTAGTGTAGCCCAATGGCATCTGTTCGCTCTGGGAACATGAAGAGCCTCAAACCGATGGTTCACGATCTTGATGAAGAAGTCTGACCATCTGGTAGGTGGGCGGCCACGTGGTCTTTTGACGCCCCGTGGAATCCAGTCGGTAACGGCTCTAGTCCAGCGGTCGTCTTTAAATCTCATTACGTGACCAGCCCATCTGATTTTCGACACCTTGGCAAACGAGACAGCGTCCCTGATTCTTGACCGTCGACGGAGGTCGGAACTCCGGATTCTTTCTCTCATTTGAGTGAAGCGTGATACTCCATGGATGGATAGAGAGATGATATCCATGGATCGGTGATCTGATGGATGATTGATGGATGTTCTATACACAGGGGCTGGAGTGATAGCGGGTAGGGCATTTGCCTGGCACGTGGCCGACCCGGGTTCGATTCCTCCGACCCTCTCGGAGAGCCCAGCAAGCTCCTGAGAGGATCCCGCCCGCACGGCAGAGCCTGGCAAGCCCCCCGTGGCATCTTCGAGATGCCAAACACAGTCCCAACGAGTCTCACCATGGAGACATGAACTGGTGCCCACTCGAGCCAATCGATGAACAACGGGAGGACAGTGTGACCGTGCTACTACGTACAGAAGGATGGATGGGTGGATGGAGAAGGGAGTGAACGATGGATGACAGACACTGAAGAGATAGATGGATACACAGATTACAGAGATAAGTATGATGGAGAGGTGGGTTTCAGCTGCTACCCAGGAGGCTGCACAGGTGGGCAGAGGAGCCAGGCTGGATGAGTAAGTGATTCTCAAATGTGCAGATGGGGGGTGGGTTGATGGATGGAGACGTCTTTCTCGGCTCCCTCACTGTGAACCACACCTCGAAGCAGAAGAACCCTGTTCTGAGGCTGGAGCGGTAGCACAGCGGGTAAGGCATTTGCCTTGCATGCGGCCGACCTGGGTTCGAGTCCCAGCATCCCATCGGGTCCCCTGAGCACCACCAGGAGTGATTCCTGAGTGCAGAGCCAGGAGTCAGCCCTGAGCATCGCTGGGTGGGACCCCAAAAGAAAAAAAGAAAAAAAGAAAGGAAATGGAAGGAAGGAAGGAAGGAAGGAAGGAAGGAAGGAAGGAAGGAAGGGAGGGAGGGAGGGAAGGAGGTAGGGAAGGAAAGAAGGAAGGAAGGAAGGGAGGGAGGGAGGGAGGGAAGGAGAAAGGGAAGGAGGTAGGCAAGGAAAGAAGGAAGGAAGGAAAGAAGGAAGGAGAGGAAGGAAGGAGGGAGGGAGGGGAGGAAGGAGAAGAAGGAAGGAAGGAGAGGAAGGAAGGAAGGAGAGGAAGGAAGGAAGGAAGGAAGGAGGGAAGAGAGGAAGGAAGGAAGGGGGATGGAAGGAAGGAAGGAAGGGAGGGAGGGAGGGAAGGAGAAAGGAAGGAGGTAGGGAAGGAAAGAAGGAAGGAAGGAAGGAAGGAAGGGGAAGGAAGAAGGAAAGAAGGAAGGAAGGAAGGAAGAAAGGAAGGGAGGGAGGGAGGGAGGGAGGGAGGGAGGAAGGAAGGAAGGGGGATGGAAGGAAGGAAGGGAGGGAGAGAGGGAAGGAGAAAGGGAAGGAGGTAGGGAAGGAAAGAAGGAAGGAAGGAAGGAAGGAAGGAAGGAAGGAAGGAAGGAAGGAAGGAAGGGGGAAAGGAAGGAAGGGGGATGGAAGGAAGGGAGGGAGGGAGGGAAGGAGAAAGGGAAGGAGGTATGGAAGGAAAGAAGGAAGGAAGGAAGGAAGGGGGAAAGAAGGAAGGAAGGAGAGGAAGGAAGGAGGGAAGGAGGGAAGAGAGGAAGGAAGGAAGGAAGGAAGGAAGGAAGGAAGGAAGGGGGATGGAAGGAAGGAAGGGAGGGAGGGAGGGAGAGAGGGAGGGAGGAAGGGAAGGAGGGAAGGAGGTAAGAAGGAAGGAGGGAAGGAAGGGAAAGGAAGGAAGGATGAAAGCAAGGGGAAGGAAGGAATGAAGGAGGAAGGGAGGGGAGGAAGGGAAGGAAGGTGGGAAGGAGAAAAGAAGGGAAGGCAGGAAGAAAATGGAGGGAGGGAAGAAAGAAGGAAGGGAGGGAAGGAAGGAGGGAGGGAAGGAAGGAGGAAGGAGGGAATGAAGGAAGAAAATGGAGAGAGGGAAGAAAGAGAAGGAAGGAGGGAAGGAAGGAAGAAAAAGGGGCCGGAGCGATATCCCAGAGGGGAGGGCATTGGCCTTGCACGTGGCCAACCTGGGTTCGATTCCCAGCATCCCAGAGGATCCCCCGAGCACCACCAGGAGGGATTCCTGAGCGCATGAGCCGGGAGGAACCCAAAAAGACAAAAAAAAAAGAAGAAGAACCCCATTCTGTCTTTCCGACTGGAAGGGGACACAGATCTGGGCGTGAAACTCCCCCCCGCAGACCGCCATGCTGGCTCTTCGTCCTGGGCTGCCCACCCTCTGGCCCCACCATTATCCGATCCGTTAGCGGCTGACACGCCCACTGAAGGGGGCCATCCCCCGACACAGACGCGCGTTTCCTGTCTGGCGAGAGGCTGTGGGCACACTCAGGGCCTCCAACCTGCGTGGAACCAGCCAACAGGGCCTCGCTCCTGTTCTGGCGCGGCACCCAGAGGCGACCGAGAAAGGGCGGCACGGCAGAGGAATGATCCCGCCCGGCCTCACGTGTGCGCCAGGCCAGACACCCGGTGGTGCCTGAGGGCGTCTGGGCCAGCGACCCAGCCCTTGGATATTTGGATGGGAGGATGCTCGTAATCTCCCCGAGAGGTAAAGGTAAAGGTAAAGGCCCTCCCGTTGATCGTCGATTTGCTCGAGCGGGCCCAGTAACGTCTCCATTGGAGACTTTGTTGTTACTGTGTCTGGCATATCGAATACTCTCGGTAGCTTGCCGGGCTCTCCGAGAGGGGCGGAGGAATCGAACTCGGGTTGGCCATGTTGGCCGCGTGCAAGGCAGACGCCCTACCCGCTGTGCTATCGCTCCCCGAGAGGGCAGAGGGATTTGGGCAAGGCACGGATGTCCCCAAAGGTCAGCGGTGGATTCCCTGGGCATGGCCCCACTCACCCGGACAGCATCTCAAAGATCAGGATGCCCAGGGCCCACCAGTCCACGGCTCTCCCGTGACCCTTGCTCTGGATGACTTCGGGGGCCAGGTACTCTGGTGTGCCACACAGGGTCCACGTCCTGGGGGGAGGAGAAGGGAAAAGGACACATATGAGCAGTGCTCACTCGGAGTAGCTTCGGTGTGAGGGTCACTAGGACTTTCCTCCTTTCTACCCATCTGCCTACTCACACTTCTATCCATCATCATCAACACGTTCGTTCACTCATCGACCCATCCAATTCATCATCCGCCCATTATCCGACCAACTATGCACTCATCGACCCATTCATTCACTCATCTACCCATCTGTCAACTAATCGTCCATCATCCATCCAGCTATCCACTTGTCTACCCATTCAGTCACTCATCTACCATCCACTCATCATCCCATCATCAATTCATCAATCATCCATCATCTATACAACCATCCACTCATCTGTCCATTCACTCATCTGCCCATTCATCCACCCATCTATCCATCAACCTATCATCCATCCATCCATCCATCCATCCACTCTACCAATCCATCATTTCATCCATAACCGTCTACCCATCATCCACCAATTCATCCTTCCCTATCAACCCATCCATCCATCCATCCATCCATCAATTCGTCATGCAACTATACACTCATGGACCCATTCATTCACTTATCTACACATCCATCAAGTCATCATCCATTATCCATCCAACTATCCACTCACTGATCCATTCATTCACTCATCTACCCGTTCACCATCCATCTATCCATCAATTCATCATCCATCCAACAATTCACTTATCTACCAATTCATCACTTCATCCATAACTGACTATCCATCATCCACCAATTTATGCTCCCCTAACCAATTCATCCATCCATCCATCCATCAATTCATCATCCAACCATGCACTCACCTACCCATTCATTAACTCACCTACCACCCATCCATCATCCATTAATGGACTCATCATCCATCTCCCATCCATTATCCAATCATCAACCCATTCACTCACTCATCTACCAATCCATCATTTCATCCAAACCGTCTACCCATCATCCACCAATTCATTCTCCCCTACCAATCCATCCATCCACCCATCCATCCATCCATCCATCCATCCACCCACCCATCCACCCACCCATCCATCCATCCATCCACCCACCCATCCACCCACCCATCCATCCATCCATCCATCCACCCATCCATCCATCCATCGCTTCATCATCCACCCAACCATCCATGGATCTACCAATCCACCATTTCATCCACCACCATCTACCCATCATCCATCAATTCATTTCCAGTACCAAGCCATCCATCCATCCACTCACCCATCCATCCATCCACCCATCCATCCATCCATCCATCCATTCATCATCTACACATCGTCCATCATCTACCCAACCACCGACTAACCCACCCATTCGTTCACTCATCTACCCACCTACCAATCCATCCATCCATCGACCCATCCATCCATCCATCGACCCATCCATCCATCCATCCACTCATCCATCCATCCATCCATCCATCCATCCATCCATCCATCCTTCCTTCCTTCCATCCATCCATCCACTCACCCATCCATCCATCCATCCATCCACCCACCCAGCCACCCACCCACCCACCCATCTATCCATGCACCCATCCATCCACCCACCCACTCACCCATCCATCCATCCATCCATCCATCCATCCTTCCATCCATCCACCCATTGGTCCACACATCCATCCACCCATCCATCCATCCTTCCATCCATCCACCCACCCATCCATCCATCCATCCATCCATTTTTCCATCCATCCATCCACCCATCCATCCATCCACCCATTCATCCACCCACCCATCCACCCATCCATCCATCCATCCATCCACCCACCTACCCATCCATCCATCCATCCATCCTTCCATCCATCCTTCCATCCACCCATCCACCCACCCATCCACCCACCCATCCACCCATCCATCCACCCACCCATCTATCCACCCATCTATCCATCCACCTATCCATCCATCCACCCATCCATCCACCCATCCATCCGTACATACATGCAGCCACCCATCCACCCATCCATCCATCTATCCATCCACCCATCCATCCATCCACCCATCCATCCATCCACCCATTCATCCACCCACCCATCCATCCATCCATTCATCCATCCACCCACCTACCCATCCATCCATCCTTCCATCCATCCATCCATCCATCCACCCACCCACCCATCCACCCAACCACCCATCCATCCATCCATCCATCCACCCATCCACCCACCCATCCATCCATCCATCCATCCATCCATCCATCCACCCACCCATCCATCATCTACACATCGTCCATCCATCTTCTACCCGACCACCCACTTACCTACCCATTCGTTCACTCATCTACCCACCTACCAATCCATCCATCCATCCATCCACCCATCCATCCATCCTCTATCCATTGTCCGTTCACCATCAATCCAACCATCCCCTCATCAACCAATTTGTCTATCATTTCATCCTGGCATCCCATATAGTCCCCCCGAGCACTGCCGGGAGTCATTCCTGAGTGCATGAGCCCGGAGTAACCCCTGAGCATCGCCAGGTGTGACCCAAAAAACAAACAAACGAACAAACAAAAGAATAAACACGGCACCATAGGTGATTGGCAGTTGCCAAGGACACAGGAAAACAGATATAGAAGGAAAAAGTATTTAAAAAAAAACTTATATAAGAAAAACATTCGGGACTGGAGCGATAGCCCAGCGGGTAGGGCGTCTGCCTTGCGCATAGCCGGCCCGGCCAAGCCGGGTTCGATTCCTCCGCCCCTCTCAGAGAGCCTGGCCAGCTCCCGAGAGTATCTCGCCCTCACAGCAAAGCCTGGCAAGGTCTCCGTGATGTATTCAATATGGCAAACACAGTAACAATCGCCAAGCACAGTAGCAATCGCCAAACACAGTAACAATCGCCAAACACAGTAACAATTGCCAAACAAACACAGTAACAATCACCAAACACAGTAGCAATCGCCAAACACAGTAACAATCGCCAAACACAGTAACAATTGCCAAACAAACACAGTAACAATCACCAAACACAGTAGCAATCGCCAAACACAGTAACAATCGCCAAACAAACACAGTAACAATCACCAAACACAGTAGCAATCGCCAAACACAGTAACAATCGCCAAACACAGTAACAATCGCCAAACAAACACAGTAACAATCACCAAACACAGTAGCAATCGCCAAACACAGTAACAATCGCCAAACACAGTAACAATCGCCAAACAAACACAGTAACAATCACCAAACACAGTAGCAATCGCCAAACACAGTAACAATCACCAAACACAGTAACAATTGCCAAACAAACACAGTAACAATCACCAAACACAGTAGCAATCGCCAAACAAACACAGTAACAATCACCAAACACAGTAGCAATCGCCAAACACAGTAACAATCGCCAAACACAGTAACAATTGCCAAACAAACACAGTAACAATCACCAAACACAGTAGCAATCGCCAAACACAGTGACAATTGTCACAATGGAGATGTTACTGGGCCCGCTTGAGCGAATCGATGAACAACGGGAGGACGGTGATGGTTACGGTGACCGTCCCTGCATGTGCTAAATCCATCCATGTTGCAGTTGTCCACCCACTGTCTCGGGCCTCCCCCGTGCCTCTTCCGTCCACAGCCCCTGAGCTCCCCGACTCCTCGCAGTTCTGCACATCCTTCTGTGAGCTCCAGTCTGCTCCCATCTCCTCCGGACACAGGCCTGACATTAGAGGCGTGTTCTAGCAGACAGGACACCGGGCGGATAGTAGGGTCGGCCGATGATCTGAGTGGCCCTTGCCCCCCGCCCCCCACCCCAGTGGCCACTCCACGCGTCCCGTGCTCTTTCTCAGCTGGTTTTGTGCTCAGGGAACTGCATGCAGGGCTGAGTTTCTCGGAGAAATAGTGGAAGCTCTGGTCGAACCACGCATGCGGAGAAGAATCAAGGCCTTAAGGGAGAGAGACAGACACACAGAGAGACACAGAGAGAGAATGAGAGTGAGAGAGAAAGAGAGGGCTGGAGCCATAGCACGGCGGGGAGGGCGTTGGCCTGGCACAGGGCCGACCCGGGTTCGATTCCCGGCATCCCATAGGGTCCCCCGAGCACCGCCAGGAGTCATTCCTGAGTGCAGAGCCAGGAGTCAGCCCTGAGCATCGCCAGATGGGACCAAAAAAGCAAAAAAAATTTCTCCATCCGCCTCGGGAGTGGAAGAAACCAGCGCTGCACACCGAGAGCCAGAGCTGTGCAGTTTCCTGCACACAAGTCAGAGCCCGGCCCGGGCAGAGCACAAGGCACAAGAAACAACTCCCGATGCAGCGTGCGGAGCTGAAGAAGCAGTTGGGGAAAGAGAGAAAAATCAAAGAGCAAACGCAAAGATTCCTGGGAACCGAGGAAAATGAGGACAGGAGCCACCAGCCCTGGTGGACACAGTGAACGCTGGATCAGGGCTGGAGCGATAACCCAGCGGGGAGGGTGTTTGCCTTGCATGCAGCCAACCCGGGTTCGATTCCCAGCATCCCTAGGGTCCCTCGAGCACTGCCAGGGGTCATTCCTGAGCGCAGAGCCAGGAGGGACCCCTGAGCATCGCCGGGTGGGACCCAAAAAGAAAAAGAAATAAATTAAATTAAATTAAGAAAAAAGAACAAGGAAGATCAATAAACCGTTAGCAAGACTCAGAGAGCGAGAGACAGAGTCCGAGAGAAAGTGGCTGCCATAGAGGAGGGCGGGATGGTGGGAGGGAAACTGAGGATATTGGTGGTAGGAAATGTGCACCACTGGAGGGACGGGTGTTGGATCACTGCATGACCGAAATGCAGTTACGAACAGCTTTGTAACTGAATTTCACGGTGAATCAATGAAAAAAGACCGTAAGAGACGAAGAGATGTGAATGGGACCAGTGTCATAACGCCAAGCCCCCCTGGGACCCCCAAAGGCTCCCCCATGGACTGAGTTCTGGTGCCAGATGTCCACACTGCTTTCCCGAGAGACACAGGTTACACGGAAAGATGATGGCCAAGATGGTGGAAACTACCCAAATGCCCCACGGCGGATGAAGGAATCGGGAAGTTGTACAATTTAGACGGAGTGAAATACTATGCAGCCCTGAAAAAGGAATAAAAAGCATGGAATGTGCAACCACCCGGATTTGTATTTGTGTGTATTTCTATCTTTGTGTCTCTGTGTGTGTTCTCTGTGTGTGTATGCATTCTGTGCGTCTCTGTGTCTGTGTCTCTGTGTGTCACTGTGTGTCTGTGTATGTCTATGTCTTTGTGTCTCTGCGTGTGTTATCTGTGTGTATATGCGTTCGTGTGCGTCTCTGTGTGTCTCTGTGTCTGTGTCTCTGTGTGTCTGTGTCTCTATGTGTCTGTGTGTGTCTCTCTGTGTGTGTCTGTGTGTATTTCTGTCTTTGTGTCTCTGTGTGTGTTCTCTGTGTGTATGCGTTCGTGTGCGTCTCTGTGTGTCTCTGTGTCTGTGTCACTGTGTGTCTGTGTCTCTGTGTATCTCTGTC
Organism: Sorex fumeus; assembly: GCF_029834395.1. Taxonomy (NCBI): domain Eukaryota; kingdom Metazoa; phylum Chordata; class Mammalia; order Eulipotyphla; family Soricidae; genus Sorex; species Sorex fumeus. The sequence continues at coordinate 93,336 of NW_026606387.1, read as the reverse complement.
TTTGTGTCTCTGTGTGTGTTATCTGTGTGTGTATGCATTCGTGTGTGTCTCTGTGTGTCTCTGTGTCTGTGTGTGTCACTGTGTGTCTGTGTGTGTCTCTGTGTGTATTTCTGTCTTTGTGTCTCTGTGTGTGTTCTCTGTGTGTGTATGCGTTCGTGTGCGTCTCTGTGTGTCTCTGTGTCTGTGTCTCTGTGTGTCTTTGTGTGTCTGTGTGTATTTCTGTTTTTGTGTCTCTGTGTGTGTTATCTGTGTGTGTCTGTGTGTCTCTATGTCTCTGTCTCTGTGTCTTTGTGTCACTGTGTGTCTCTGTGCATGTGTCTGTGTGTATTTCTGTCTTTGTGTCTCTGTGTGTTATCCGTGTGTGTATGCATTCGTGTGCATCTCTGTGTGTCTGTGTCTCTGTGTGTCTGTGTCTCACTGTGTGTCTCTGTGTGTCTCTGTGTGTATTTCTGTCTTTGTGTCTCTGTGTGTGTTATCTGTGTGTGTATGCATACATGTGTGTCTCTGTGTGTCTCTGTGTCTGTGTGTCTGTGTCACTGTGTGTCTGTGTGTGTCTCTGTGTGTGTCTGTGTGCGTCTGTGTGTATTTCTGTCTTTGTGTTTCTGTGTATGTTATCTATGTGTGTCTCTGTGTTTCTCTGTGTGTCTCTGTGTGTCTCTGTGTCTGTGTCTCTGTGTGTCACTGTGTGTCTGTGTGTGTCTCTGTGTGTATTTCTGTCTTTGTGTCTCTGTGTGTGTATGCGCTCATGTGTGTCTCTGTGTGTCTGTGTCTGTGTGTCTGTGTCACTGTGTGTCTTGTGTCTCTGTGTGTGTCTCTGTGTGTATTTCTTTGTGTCTCTGTGTGTGTATGCGTTCGTGTGTGTCTCTGTGTCTGTGTGTCTGTGTCACTGTGTGTCTCTGTGTGTCTCTGTGTGTCTCTGTGTGTGCGTCTGTGTGTATTTCTGTCTTTGTGTCTCTGTGTGTGTTATCTGTGTGTGTCTGTGTGTGTCTGTGTGTGTCTCTGTGTCTGTGTCTCTGTGTGTCACTGTGTGTCACTGTGTGTCTCTGTGTGTCTCTGTGTGTCTCTGTGTGTGCGTCTGTGTGTATTTCTGTCTTTGTGTCTCTGTGTGTGTTATCTGTGTGTGTCTGTGTGTGTCTCTGTGTGTATTTCTGTCTTTGTGTCACTGTGTGTCACTGTGTGTCACTGTGTGTCTCTGTGTCTCTGTGTGTCTCTTTGTGTGCGTCTGTGTGTATTTCTGTCTTTGTGTCTCTGTGTGTGTTATCTGTGTGTGTCTGTGTGTTTCTCTGTGTGTCTCTGTGTCTGTGTCTCTGTGTGTCACTGTGTGTCTCTGTGTGTCTCTGTGTGTCTCTGTGTGTGCGTCTGTGTGTATTTCTGTCTTTGTGTCTCTGTGTGTGTTATCTGTGTGTGTCTGTGTGTGTCTGTGTGTGTCTCTGTGTCTGTGTCTCTGTGTGTCACTGTGTGTCACTGTGTGTCTCTGTGTGTCTCTGTGTGTCTCTTTGTGTGCGTCTGTGTGTATTTCTGTCTTTGTGTCTCTGTGTGTGTTATCTGTGTGTGTCTGTGTGTTTCTCTGTGTGTCTCTGTGTCTGTGTCTCTGTGTGTCACTGTGTGTCTCTGTGTGTCTCTGTGTGTCTCTGTGTGTCTCTGTGTGTCTCTGTGTGTGCGTCTGTGTGTATTTCTGTCTTTGTGTCTCTGTGTCTGTTATCTGTGTGTGTCTGTGTGTGTCTGTGTGTGTCTCTGTGTCTGTGTCTCTGTGTGTCACTGTGTGTCACTGTGTGTCTCTGTGTGTCTCTGTGTGTCTCTGTGTGTGCGTCTGTGTGTATTTCTGTCTTTGTGTCTCTGTGTGTGTTATCTGTGTGTGTCTGTGTGTGTCTGTGTGTGTTTCTGTGTGTCTCTGTGTGTCTCTTTGTGTGCGTCTGTGTGTATTTCTGTCTTTGTGTCTCTGTGTGTGTTATCTGTGTGTGTCTGTGTGTTTCTCTGTGTGTCTCTGTGTCTGTGTGTTTCTCTGTGTGTCTCTGTGTGTCTCTGTGTGTCTCTGTGTGTCTCTGTGTGTGCATCTGTGTGTATTTCTGTCTTTGTGTCTCTGTGTGTGTTATCTGTGTGTGTCTGTGTGTTTCTCTGTGTGTCTCTGTGTCTGTGTCTCTGTGTGTCTCTGTGTGTCTCTGTGTGTCTCTGTGTGTCTCTGTGTGTGCATCTGTGTGTATTTCTGTCTTTGTATCTCTGTGTGTGTTATCTGTGTGTGTCTGTGTGTTTCTCTGTGTGTCTCTGTGTCTGTGTCTCTGTGTGTCACTGTGTGTCACTGTGTGTCTCTGTGTGTGTCTGTGTGTATTTCTGTCTTTGTGTCTCTGTGTGTGTGTTATCTTTGTGAGTATGCGTTCGTATGCGTCTCTGTGTGTCTCTGTGTCTGTGTCTCTGTGTGTCACTGTGTGTCTGTGTGTGTCTGTGTGTGTGTGGAAGTGGAGGAGGCGCTGCTGAGTGAACGCAATCAGAAGGGGAAGGGACAGATGCAGAGAGATCGCTCACAGCTGACAGACACACAACCAGGGGGGCAGCAAAGGGCCTAACACAACCCGCCCGGGGGAAAACGGGTCCACTCCGCTGAGTGGATGCGGGTGCGAGTGCGGGTGCGGGTGCGGGTGCGGGGAGGGGAGAATTCATTCACGGACAATGAGCTGGAGTGGAAGGCGGGTTGTTGCGAGGGCGTTGTGGCCCCTGGGGTGGGCTGGGTTGCAGGTCTCAGGGGCGTCTGCGACAATCAGACACAGTACCTCAAGCACAAACAACACAAACACGGAAGTCTCAAGGTTGCGCACTCGCCTCGAGCCTCCATCTAGCAGCCTGGGTGTGGGGGCCGCACAGCCAGTTGCCCCCTGACCCCGAGGGTCCCCCGGCCCCACTCTGCCAGATGCCACACACCGTCCCCCGCACAAACAGCCTCTCTGGGTATGGGGACGGGATAACACACACACAGAGACACAAAGACAGAAATACACACAGACACACGCACGGAGACACACACAGACACACCGAGACACACACACAGAGATGCACACGAACGCATACACACACAGATAACACACAGAGACACAAAGACAGAAATACACACAGAGACACGCACAGAGACACACACAGACACACAGTGACACACAGACATACAGAGACACAGACACAGAGACACACAGAGATGCACACGAACGCATATACACACAGATAACACACACAGAGACACAAAGACAGAAATACACAGACACACACAGACACACACAGACACACAGTGACACACAGACACACAGTGACAGACACAGAGACACACAGAGATGCACACGAACGCATACACACACAGATAACTCACACAGAGACACAAAGACAGAAATACACACAGAGACACGCACAGAGACACATACAGACACACAGTGACACACAGACACACAGAGACACAGACACAGAGACACACAGAGATGCACACGAACGCATACACACACAGATAACTCACACAGAGACACAAAGACAGAAATACACACAGACACAGACACACACAGAGAGACACACAGACACACACAGTGACACAAACACAGACACAGAGACACACAGACACAGACACACAGAGGCACACACAGATGCACACTGATGCACACACACAGGGACACCACACAGAGACACAAAGACATACATACACACAGAGACACACACAGAGAGACAGACACACAGAGATACACACACAGACAGACACACACACACAGACAGACACACACACATAGCGACACATTGAGACATACAGAGACACACACGATACACCCCCACCCCCACCCCTCCACACAGAGACATACAAAGACACACAAAGACAGATACACACACAAACACACATATCATCGACACACAGACACACAGATGCACAGAGACACACAAAGATACACACACATAGACACACCCCACACACCTACCACATACAAAACCACACAGAAACACATACAGAGACACACTCCCACACCCACCACACCCAAAAGCACACAACCATACACACATAGACAACAGACACACACAGAAACACACAGATACAGAGACGGACACACACACACACCCCTACACACAGACACACACAGAGATAGACATACACCACATGTACACAGACACAGGCAGACACACACCTGCCAACCACAGTCCGCAAGTATCTGTGTCCCTGATCCACCACCTTCTTGACGAATACACAGACAGACAGCACACACACACACACACACACACACACACACACACACACACACGCCACCCGCAATTGCAAGCCGCTCTCTCATGGGTCCACCAGCTTCTTGATGAATACACAGACAGACACACATACACACATACAGATATACACAGACACATACATACAGACACACAAACAGACACAGTGACACATAGAGACACAAAGAGACACACACGATACACCCTCACACCCCCCACAGAGACACACAAAGACACACAAAGACAGACACACACAAAAACACACATATTGTCGATACACAGGCACACACAGATGCACAGAGACCCACAAAGACACACACACACACAGACACACCCCACACAGCCACCACATACAAAACCACACAGAGACACACACATAGACACACCCCCACACACAAAAACACAGAGACATACACACATAGAAAACAGACACACACAGATACAGAGACATACACACGGGGACACACACAAACCCTACACATAGACACACACAGAGGTAGACAGACACACACCACATATACACAGACACACACACGCAGACACACACCTGCCAACCACAGTCCGCAAGTATCTGTGTCCCTGGTCCACCACCTTCTTGGCAAATACACAGAGAGACAACACACACACACACACACACACACACACACACACACACACACACCCGCGACCTGCAGCCGGAAGCCGCCCTCTCCTCACCGGTCCACCAGCTTCTTGGCGAAGCCGAAGTCGGTGAGCTTGATGTGCCCGTCGCGGTCGAGCAGGATGTTCTCGGGCTTGAGGTCGCGGTAGACGATGGCGTTGGCGTGCAGGTACTCGATGGCGCAGACGATCTCGGCCGAGTAGAAGAGGCCCGTGTGGCTGGAGAAGCGGCCGCGGTTCCGCAGGTAGCTGAAGAGCTCCCCGCCGGGCACAAACTCCATCAGCATGTAGAGGAACCGCTCATCGTGCGACGTCCAGAACCTGGAGGGTGGGCAAGGAGCAGCGGGGCTGAATCTGGCTCTGTGTCTGTGTGTGTATTGGGGGGGGGAGGAACACATGGTGGCAAGCCCAGAGGCTGGGAACGTGGGGGCTGCGTGGAGTGGACCACCCTGACCTCTCTGCAGGGCACAGTGCAGTTCCCCCATTTCTGCAGTGCTGCATCGTGCAGTTCCCCCATGGCTGCAGTGCCGCATCGTGCAGTTCCCCCATTTCTGCAGTGCTGCATCATGCAGTTTCCCCATGGCTGCAGTGCCACATCATGCAGTGCCCCCATTGTGCTGCAGTGCCGCATCATGCAGTTCCCCCATGGCTGCAGTGCCACATCGTGCAGTGCCCCCATGGCTGCAGTGCCACATCATGCAGTTCCCCCATTTCTGCAGTGCCGCATCATGCAGTGCCCAATGGATGCAGTGCCACATCATGCAGCTCCCCCATTTCTGCAGTGCCGCATCATGCAGTTCCCCCATGGCTGCAGTGCCACATCATGCAGTGCCCCCATGGCTGCAGTGCCACATCATGCAGTTCCCCCATTTCTGCAGTGTCACATCCTGCAGTGCCTCCATGGCTGTGTGCCGCATCAAGCAGTGTCCCATGGCTGCAGTGCCACACTGTGCAGTGCCCCCATGGCTGCATGCTGCATCGTGCAGTGCCCCATGGTTGCAGTGCCCCCATGGCTGCAGTGCCACATCATGCAGTTTCCCCCATATCTGCAGTGCCACATCATGCAGTGACCCCATGGCTGCAGCGCCACATCGTGCAGTTCCCCCATGGCTTCAGTGCCACATCGTGCAGTTCCCTCATCTCTGCAGTGACACGTCTGAAGCGCGGAAGAAAGGGAAGGGAAACGGGGCTGTAGAGAGAGCTGAAGGCTGCAGATACTTAGCCCGGCTGCACCTCGGGCTCCTTCTGTCCCTGCTCCCTGCCCCCCAGCGGAGCTGATGCAGGTCCAAGGGCCCCCCGGGCGCTGGTCAGGCTCACCCCTGACACTGCAGGGACGAAGCACAGCTGAGCCCTGACAGTCTGGCAGTGAACATGCAGCCTGGTGCGCTGAAAACTACCCAGGGAGCTTCGGGGGGCACTGCAGTTCCTGAGGGAGGGAGGTGGGTGCGCAGGGGAGAGGCAGAGAACAGGAGCAAGGCCCCTAGGGAACTGTGATGTACTGGACATCACTGGACTTGCACGGGGTTTAAAAAAACAACACGAAACAGAGAGGTTGGGCAGAGTGTTGGACGCTTGCCCTGCACACAGCTGACCCGGGTTCCAGACCTCTGGACCTCACCATGGGTAAGCACTGAGCACTGAGCCAGGAGTCAGCCCTGAGAACTGAGTCAGGTGTGAGCCCTGAGCATACAGCGGAGTCATCCCTGAGCACAGAGCTGGGAGTCAGTCCTGAGAACCGAGTCAGGAGTGAGCTCTGAGCATACAGCGGAGTCATCCCTGAGCACAGAGCTAGGAGTCAGTTCTGAGAACTGAGTCAGGAGTGAGCCCTGAGCACAGAACTGGGAGTGAGCCCTGAGCACAGAGCCTGGAGTCAGCGCTGAGCACAGAGCTGGGATTTAGCCCCGAGCACAGAGCTGGGAGTCAGTCCTGAGCACAGAGCCTGGAGTCAGCCCTGAGCACAGAGCCGGGCGTCCAGGGTTTACTGCGAGGCCACTTGCCACCCAAGTGTGCGACCTCCGTTTGTCTGCCCCTGCGACTCACTGTGAACACAGTGAAAAAGAAAGTGGGAAAATAAGTCTAAAAGAATCAAACATGGAGATTTATTTTGGAATTGGGGCCACACCCATTGCGGTGCTCAGGGGCTGACTCCAAACACAGTGCTCAGGGGAGCCCATGGGAGGCCGGGGATGGAGTGCAGCTCAGGCATGCGCAAGCCTCGAGCCTCACTCACCCTATTATCCCTCCAGACCGAATTTTTATTAATTTATTATTATTATTATTATTATTATTATTATTTTAATGGAATCAGCATGAGACACACAGTTACGAGGTTGTTCCCGGTTGGTTTTCAGTCGTATAATATTCCAACCTGGGAAGGAGGGAGGAAGGGAGGGAGGGAGGGAGGGAGGAAGAGAGACAAGGGGAAGGATGAAGGAAGGGAGGGAGGGAGAAAGTGAGAGAAAAGGAGGAGAGAGAAAAAGAGGGAGGGAAGGAGAAAGAGGGAGAGATGGAGAAATGGGGAGAGCGGGAGGGAAGGAGGCGGAGGGTTCAGGCAGAGAGACAGAGACAGAGACGGAGAGACAGAGACAGAGGGGGGGAGAGAGGGAGACAGAGACAAACAGAGAGAGGCAGAGACAGAGAGGGAGAGAGAGACATAGACAGAGAGACAGAGACAGAGAGAGGCAGAGACAAAGAGAGGAAAGGGAGAACGAGAGAGAGGGAGACAGGGAGAGACAGAGAGAGACAGAGAGAGACAGAGAGAGGCAGAGACAGAGAGGGAGAGACAAAGAGAGACAGAGACAGAGAGAGGAAAGAGAGAATGAGAGAGAGAGGGAGACAGGGAGAGACAGAGAGAGGCAGAGACAGAGAGAGGCAGAGACAGAGAGGGAGAGACAAAGAGAGACAGAGACAGAGAGAGGAAAGAGAGAATGAGAGAGAGAGGGAGACAGAGAGAGACAGAGAGAGGCAGAGACAGAGAGAGGCAGAGACAAAGAGAGGAAAGGGAGAACGAGAGAGAGAGAGAGGGAGACAGGAAGAGACAGAGAGAGGCAGAGACAGAGAGAGGAAAGGGAGAACGAGAGACAGAGGGAGAGAGGGAGACAGGGAGAGACAGAGACAGAGAGGCAGAGACAGAGAGGGAGAGACAGAGAGAGACAGAGACAGAGAGAGGAAAGAGAGAACGAGAGAGAGAGGGAGACAGGGAGAGACAGAGAGAGACAGAGAGAGACAGAGAGAGGCAGAGACAGAGAGAGGCAGAGACAAAGAGAGGAAAGGGAGAACGAGAGAGAGAGGAAGACAGGAAGAGACAGAGACAGAGAGGCAGAGACAGAGAGGGAGAGAGAGGGAGGGAGAGAGACAGAGACAGAGAGAGGCAGAGACAGAGACAGAGGAAAGGGAGAACGAGAGAGAGGGAGACAGGGAGAGACATAGACAGAGAGACAGAGACAGAGGCAGAGGCAGAGACAGAGGAAAGGGAGAACGAGAGAGAGAGAGGGAGAGAGGGAGAGAGGGAGAGAGAGAGCACGCCCCAAACCCGATCCTAATACCATTCGTCTGGGACTGCCGGAGCACCGAGGGGCAAGTCCATCTCCTGGAACCCAGGACCCACGGAGCAGAGACCCGGAATGCAGTTCCCATGGGCCCACAGTGCTCCTGCTGCTGACCAGTGCTGCTCCTGCTGGCCAGTGCTCCGTCCTCCCTCACACCAGGGGCAACAGTTATATTTGCGCTTGAACACCACTAGGTGGCGCTGCTGCTGGCACGGCCCCCGTGAGGAGCAGCGCCCGGGCTCAGTCTGCAAGGCAGTTCCTTGCAGGGCCTGTGAAGCCTCAGTTCACTGCAAAAACCCCTCCCCACACACATAGCACCCCCAGCGGGGGATGGGTGGGTCGGTAGGTGGGAGCACCCAGGAGGCAGAGATGGGGGCCCAGGCCGAGAGCGGGAGAGGAGCACGGAGAGACGCCCGGGCGCACGTGCAGAGAAGGGTGCTCTGTGCATCCTCGGCTCGGGGAACTGCATCGCGTCTCGCGTCTCTCTCTCGGCAACACGCGTATGTGTGTGGAGGGGAAAGGTGCACCTGTACTTGGAGTTCGGGGTGTTGTGGCAATGCCAGGGTTCAAGGGGGTCACGGGCACAGAGACCCTCTGAAGGGGTGCGAGGGTGGGACCAGCAAGCAAGACACCTGGCGCTCTACAGACCTGGGTGGGTGGATGGGTGGGTGGGTGGGTGGATGGATGGACGGATGGATGGATGAGTGAAGGGACGGATGGATGAGTGAAGGGATGGATGGATAAAGGGATGGATGGATGAATGAAGGGATGGATGGATGGATGAAGGGATGGATGACTGAAGGGATGGATGGATGGATGGATGGATGAGGAAGGGATGGATGGATGAGTGAAGAGATGGATGGATGACTGAAGGGATGGATGACTGAAGGAATGGATGGATGAGTGAAGGGATGGATGGATGGATAAAGAGATGGATGGATGAGTGAAGGGATGGATGAAGGGATGGATGGATGAGTGAAGAGATGGATGGATGAATGGATGAGTGAAGGGATTGATGGATGAGTGAAGGGATGAATGGATGAGTGAAGGGATTGATGGATGAGTGAAGGGATGAATGGATGAGTGAAGGGATGGATGGATAGATGAGGAAGGGATGGATGGATGAGTGAAGGGATGGATGAATGAGTGAAGGGATGGATGGATGAGTGAAGGGATGGATAGATGGATGAGTGAAGAGATGGATGGATGGATGAGTGAAGGGATGGATGGGTGAGTGAAGGGATGGATGAGTGAAGGGATGAATGGATGAGTGAAGGGATGGATAGATGGAGTAGTGAAGGGATGGATGGATGAGTGAAAGGATGGATGCATGGATGGATGAGTGAGGGGATTGATGAGTGAAAGGATGGATGGATGGATGGATGGATGGATGAGGAAGGGATGGATGGATGACTGAAGGGATAGATGAGTGAAGGGATGGATGGATGAGTGAAGGATGGATGGATGAAAAGATGGATGAATGGATGAGTGAAGGGATGGATGGATGGATGAGTGAAGGGTTGTATGGATGGATGGATGTGTGAAGGAATGGAAGGATGAGTGAAGGGATGGATGGATGAGTGAAGGGATGGATGGATGAGTGAAGAGATGGATGGATGGATGAGTGAAGGGATAGATGGATGAGTGAAGGGATGGATGGATGGATGACTGAAGGGATAGATGAGTGAAAGGATAGATGGATGACTGAAGGATGGATGGATGAAAGGATGGATGGATGGATGAGTGAAGGGTTGTATGGATGGATGGATGTGTAAAGGAATGGAAGGATGAGTGAAGGGATGGATGGATGAGTGAAGGGATGGATGGATGAGTGAAGAGATGGATGGATGGATGAGTGAAGGGATAGATGGATGAGTGAAGGGATGGATGGATGGATGACTGAAGGGATAGATGAGTGAAAGGATAGATGGATGACTGAAGGATGGATGGATGAAAGGATGGATGAATGGATGAGTGAAGGGATGGATGATGAGTGAAGGGATGGATGGATGGATGACTGACTGAAGGGATGGATGAGTGAATGGATGAATGGATGAGTGAAGGATGGATGGATGAAAGGATGGATGAATGGATGAGTGAAGGGATGGATGAATGAGTGAAGGGATAGATGGATGGATGGATGACTGAAGGGGTAGATGTGTGAAGGGATAGATGGATGAGTGAAGAATGGATGGATGAAAAGATGGATGAATGGATGAGTGAAGGGATGGATGGATAAGTGAAGGAATGGATGGATGGATGAGTGAAGGGTTGTATGGATGGATGGATGTGTGAAGGAATGGAAGGATGAGTGAAGGGATGAATGAATGAGTGAGGGGATGGATGGATGAGTGAAGAGATGGATGGATGGATGAGTGAAGGGATGGATGAATGAGTGAAGGGATGGATGGATGAATGAGTGAAGGGATGGATG